>NW_019238703.1:21328-24959 GCF_002742605.1 Olea europaea var. sylvestris | reverse complement strand
ACCTAAAAAATATCATTTTGTTAAATTTAGTAACAGAATTCAAGAAGGGCGGAGCCCCATTAGGTCCAATGCGGGCATCCGCATTGAACTTTTGGGCTCCAGTAGGCCCAAAAATTAATTTTTTTAAAGCCTGGTAAAATTTCCAACCCAGATGGAAGCCCAATTGCCCACAGCCCATGACCCGTTTACCGACCCAGACCCGGAATGTTGATTCAAATAATTCAATTAACCCGTTTCATTGAAATCAAAACCAAACCAAACCTTTAATCGTGTCTCTCTCCATCTCTCGACTCTCGCCTGCTTCTCTCGAAACTCCACCCTTGACTCACCGGCTACTTCTACTTCCAGTCCACCGGTGGCCGACATCTCCTAGATTAGGGGCTTTAATCTCTGACCCTATAAGTGAATCAAATATCCCCAAACTCGAAACCCCAATCCTCCCCTACCCAAGTCCACAGACCGCAACTGCCATTGCCTCCCGCCAGGCACTACCGCACCAGCTGCCGCCTCTAAAGAAGGTAATTAGATGTAGAAGACAGTATTTCTAGGCTAGCAATAACTATCACTTTCTTCTCAGTTGACTGCAACTTGGGCAGAAAGATAATTTGAATGAATTACATCTTGGCTTGACAATTTGGCCTTTGAGAGCTCGAGAACCTGAACATTTCTGGCCCTTTGTTCTGATTTTTGTTTTTGCGTGATGGCTATTCGACAAGCAGACCAAATAAAAGCACTTGTAATTATGATATTCTAACTGCATTTTCATATTTCATTTTTTGCAGATGTAGCTTCTATTTGCACCACTGTGAAGGTTCTACAGTGCAGATTTCACCCAAGGAAAACTTGGTAGGTGAATTGATATTGTGAAATTGGATTGATAGTGTGAAATTGTGAATTAGTATAAATTGCATTGTGAATTTGCGATTTGGAAGGTGAATTGATATTGTGAAATTGGATTGATAGTGTGAAATTGTGAATTGTGAATTAGATTGTGAAATAGTATAAATTGCATGGTGAAATTGCGATTTGGAAGGTGAATTGATATTGTGAAATTGGATTGATAATGTGAAATTGTGAATTGGATTGTGAAATAGTATAAATTGCATTGTGAAATTGCAAATTGGAAGGTGAATTGATATTGTGAAATTGAATTGATAATGTGAAATTGTGAAATGTGAATTGGATTGTGAAATGTGAATTGCACTGCGAATTGAGATTGTGAAATTGTGAATTTATGATTCTTTTGGTATTATGAATTATTCTCACTCACTCTCAATAATAATTGAATATCAAATGTTTAAATTGAGATATCAAATGAATAGATACTTTCAACGAAAAAGGAACATAGATAATATTGATGATGGGTATCGAATAATGTGGAATTTAATGTCACAAAACTTCCAACTGATCCTGGTCTAAGGATACCCATTTTGGATTACAATGCTAACATCCGAGATAAAGTTCGAAGAGCATATATGTTAAAAGGTCCTTGTCAGTCCCAAGATCATGACTTTCCAAAACGACAATTTGGAGTAACAATTAGACAATTCAATCCTTCGTGATTTAAAGAGTTCAGTAGTTGGTTGGAGTACAGTGTAGAAGGATGCTGCTTATTGTTTGTATTGTTATCTTTTCAAAACAAGTTTTGGAAAGCAAGGTGGAGGTGAGTCTTTTGTTGGCGAAAGTTTTACATATTGGAAAGATAAAAAAAGACTTCATACTCATGTTGGACTTCATGATAGTGCACATAATCAAGCTCGCATTAAGTGTGAAGTGTTGATGAATCAAGAGCAACACATTCAATCAGGTTTTTACAAACAATCAGAACATGCAAGAAGTGCATATGTTACACGTCTTAATGCATCCATTGATTGTGTTCGACTTCTTTTACGACAAGGGCACTCATTTCGAGGTCATGATGAATATGAGGATTCTCTCAATCCAGGTAACTTCTTAGTGCAATTGCAATTTTTGGCTGCTCATAATGAAGTTATTAATACCGTCACATTGGGAAATGCTCCTCACAATTGCAAATTGACATCACCTGATGTTCAAAAGGATATAGTAAATGCTTGTGCTATTGAAACGATCAATGTTATTATCAAAGATGTTGGCGACTCACTATTTTCTATTCTAGTTGATGAATCTCGTGATTTGTCAATGAAGGAGCAAATGTCTATTATTTTACGTTATGTAGACAATAGTGGGCATGTCAATGAATGCTTCATAGGGATTGAACATGTTACAAGTACCACGGCTCTATCACTTAAGGCCGCAATTGATAAGGTATTTTCTAGATATAACTTGAGCATATCTAGATTGAGGGGATAAGGTTATGATGGAGCAAGTAATATGCAAGGTAAGTTTAATGGTCTGAAAACACTAATTTTGAAGGAGAGTCCATGTGCCTTTTACATTCACTGTTTTGCTCATCAACTTCAACTTGCGTTTGTGGCTATGGCAAAGAAGAACATCCCTATTACTAACTTCTTTCGTGTGGTTGGGGGCACGGTAAATACCGTTGGAGCATCTTCCAGACGTTGTGATCTTCTTCGAGAAAAACAATTAGACTTTATTGTTGAGGCATTGGAAAAATGTGAGATTTTAAGTGGACAGGGACTTAATCAAGAAACGACCCTTCAGCGCTCTGGTGATACACGATGGAGTTCACATTATAACTCTTTGGTCAACTTCCTTGCCATGTTCTTTTCTGTTTTAGATGTACTTGCAATGATTGTTGAAGATGAATTTTGTTCTTGTGATCAAAGATCTGATGCAACAAATTTATTGGAGTCGATACAAAAATTTGATTTTACATTTAATCTACAGTTGATGAGAAGTGTGTTGGGGATGTCAAATGAACTGTCAAAGGCATTGTAAAGGAAAGATCAAGATATTGTGAATGCAATACAATTGGCTAGATTATGCAAATGACGACTCCAAATAATGAGAGACGAAGGGTGGGACTCCTTTTTGGAAGAAGTATGTTCTTTTTGTCAACAACATTATATTCATATACCCAACATGGATGATATATTTGTACGCCTTGCATTTCGTGGTCGCCCTCAGCGTAATTCTCCAAAAATTACAAATTTACATCATTACCGAGTAGATTTATTCTATTCTGTCATCGATTTACAACTTCAAGAATTGAATGATCGTTTCTCGGAGGTAAATACAGAGTTACTCCTTTGTGTAGCTTGTTTATGTTCACAAGAGTCATTTTCTTCTTTTGACAAGAAAAG
This sequence comes from Olea europaea var. sylvestris, assembly GCF_002742605.1. Classification (NCBI taxonomy): domain Eukaryota; kingdom Viridiplantae; phylum Streptophyta; class Magnoliopsida; order Lamiales; family Oleaceae; genus Olea; species Olea europaea. The sequence goes on along the minus strand of NW_019238703.1, from coordinate 21,714 downwards.
CTTGATTAGACTTGCTGAGCTTTATCCATTAGATTTCTCTGTAGTAGATGTCATTGTACTTAACGATCAACTTGAGACTTATATTTTTGACATGCGTTCTAACAAAGAGTTTGAAGGGTTGAATGACCTTGGTGATCTTGAGAAGAAGTTAGTTCTGACAAAGAAAGATAGGGTATATCCATTGGTGTACAGACTTTTGACTTTATCATTAATTTTACCGGTTGTTACTGCTACGGTGGAGAGAGTCTTTTCTGCAATGAGTATTGTAAAGGATAGATTGCGCAATCGGATGGGTGATCAGTGGATGAATGATAGCACAATTGTTTATATAGAGAAAGATATATTTTTGAAGCTTGATAATGAAGTTATTGTACGACGATATCAAA
>NW_019238703.1:0-21060 GCF_002742605.1 Olea europaea var. sylvestris | reverse complement strand
AATTTAATTTATTACAAAAAAAAAAAAAAAAAAAAAAAAAGAGAGAGTCAGTATAAAACTAAATTAACCTAAAAATAGAAATATAATAGAAAACTACTGCACAACCTGCATTTTATCCATCCTCAAAACTCCCTTCAGTCTCTCTTTTCTGTGAGCTCCCTAGGTTGATATATCTTCAAATCACCTCTAATAACTCCTTCATTCCTCACAGGGGCGGACCTACTTGATGCCCAGTGGGGTCGGCCGCCCTCACTTGATTTTCAGATTTTCAGTTTTTTCCCAATTTTTTTTAGGTTTTTAGATTATTTTTTTCTTCCCAAGGTTTTTTGGTTTCGCTCCCACTGAACCTCCGTCCGGGTCCACCCCTAATTCCTTACATGTTCCACAATGCACTCCGTTCCATGCTTATCCTTTATTACTGCTATTTTTGTAGAATAATGATACTGCTGCTGTGGTGATGGCAGATGTGGAAGTTGGTGTTGAGAGTTTCTAATGATGGCAGAGGGGGTTTGATTATTGTGGATGTGTATGGTTTTCTTTGGCGAAAAGGGGTGTAGGTTTATATGTTCAAGCATGTCCATCTCAGGTTTAAAAAAAAAAAAAAAAAGGTTGAACCCCAACCTTGAGGGCTCTCACCGCCCTGCCTTTAAAGTTTTGTGAGAGAAGTAAATCGCGGGATGTGTCCCACCAAGTCAGGGAATAAGAGCTGTCTGTACATTGCGCCTACAAGGAGTCTAATTCCATGTTTTAGGAATCGAAACCCAACAATGCGGCTGCCAACAAGGCATGAGATAACCCCACTCCTGTTCTTTGCATCACTGGACTATGCCCCGGAGCACCATCTTAGGATTATTTATTTATTTATTTATTTTTTTTGTGTGCAGCCAAGTTGTTGATTGTTTCGAAAATCTAGGAACTTTCTTATATTCTACTTTCTCCTCTCTGTGCTTATATATTTGTCCCAACTATATCTACTCAAGCGTTTAGTTGGATTCTTTAAAATAAAAACTTGTTATATTTTGACTTTAATTTCCCTTGGTACTTTTCTTTTAGCGTAGAACTTTCTGCCTTGTTACATGATCTGATATCTTGTCTTATTTCTTTGTTTTTGATAAAGGCAATTGCGTGCTTGAAAGTAGGGCAACAAAAAAAAAAAAAAAAAGGAAAATGTGAAGGAAGTGTACTTTGAAGGAGCATTTTCATACTCCCTGTCCCGGCTTGGGGACAGGGTCATGTGGGGCTTTAACCTTTTCATATAGGATGTCAGGATGTGAATACTTTCTGCCATAGCTTTACACGTATTATCCTAATATTGCTTCCTGTTTTAACTTTCTGATCCTTAATTTTCTCTTCAACATGAAAATTCGGTCGTTCTTATCTTATTTGTAGATTGTCGTATGAGATATAAAGTCATTCGAAATAATGATAATCAAGAGAATATTGGTGCTTTCATTTGAATTTTTGTGGTTATCATTGGTATTTACAAAGTAGGGAAAATTGCATCAGAGGTGCCAAACCTTTCGTTTATTAGCAGATTTTGCCCAAACTTTTAGTTTGTGCCATCCACGATACCAAACTTTTCAAAAACTCACAGTGGAAATCCAAATGGATGAAAAATGTTAATTTGACCGTTAGTTGACCAAAGATTTAACATTGACCATTATTTTGACTAATTTTAAAAGGATAAAATTGTAACTTTACATTTTTCAACTAAAAAAAAATTACAATATATTAATAATTAAATCATAATACAAAAACACTATTCATCTTCTTCTCCACCCCCCCAACACACTCACCCATCCACCCACCCACTTCCCAAAACCAACACCCACAAAAAAATCGGCACCCACCAAAAGCCATTTTCTTATCAAATTTCCATTTACTCGTATCACCTTCCTCTTCTTTCCTTCTTAATACTAAGGAACCTGTTATATAGCTTAATTTGATGTGGGTATTTAGAGACTCATTTTGAGTAGAAGAGATCTAATTGCTTTGAGTTTTCTAGTAGATCTAGTAATGCATCAAATGGAGTGGGGGAAAACCTCTAATTTAATGGCAATAAGACTTTCTTCTTGCTGTAATCTGGGATCAACTTCATAAAAGGAGTCGAGAAATTGATTGAGAATAAGGATTTGTTGTCTCTATTTCGTTTGTTATGGATTTAATTTTAAAGAAATGTCTTGGACAAAGTGAGATCTAGATTCTAAGAGAAGCATTTCTGATGAGTGGATGCAGAAATTGGTAGGTGTTGGTTTTGGGAAGTGGGTGAATGGGTGAGTGTGTGTGTGTGGGGGGGGGGTTGGAGAAGAAGATGAATAGTATTTTTGTGTTTTGATTTAATTATTAATATATTGTAATTATTATTTTTTTTTTTTGAAAAATGTAAAGTTACCATTTTATCATTTTAAAATTAGTCAAAAATAATGGTCAATGTTAAATCTTTGGTCAACTAACGGTCAAATTAACAGTTTCCATCCATCTAGACTTCCACTGCGAGTTTTTGAAAGGTTCGGTATCGTGGGTGGCATAAACGAAAAGTTTGGGCAAAGTCTGCTAATAAATCAAAGATTTGATACCTCAACTGCAATTCTCCCTTACAAAGTAACATGATTCCTACTTCACTTTTCCCATCATTTTTTTGTGAAATTTCCTATTGTCCTCGTGACAAGTGTGACTGAAGGGGTTTAAAGGTAGATTACCAAGATTTAAAGAAGACTGATCAAATTTTCCCTTTGTGGATCGCAGTATCTTCTTCACTAGTTCACGATGAGATTTGAATTTCCAATTCTTTGTTTTAATAATTTGTGTCTTTCTAGAATGAATTGTGTTGGAGATGAGCTCGCATAATCATTATTGAACAATCAAATTTCATTTTTACGTGTTAAAATCTTTTTGAAATCTAGCCTAGATTATCTATGAAAAAATAATTAATGCTAATGTTGAACGTTTTCAAGAATAACCTTGGACATATTGTACCTTATTTTTTCATTTACCATCATATAGGTCAACATTTTAATAGCCATCGTTGTTTTGTAATATCTTAGAATAGTGTGTATATAACATTCAACGTTATCATAAGAATAATGCGATTTATGGTGAAAATTACCGATAATCGTCATAAATAGCACAATTTGTCAACAGATTGTCACTTGTAAACCATATAAGTTGACTATCGATAGTTTTCATTATGAATAACATTACTCTTATCATAATTGGATTTAAAAAATTAAATGAACATTATTTTAGTCATAATATGACATTGTTATATAATCATCATGTGTTTAATAATCAATTACAAAGGCATCATTGCCATATGACCAGATTATCTTTAAGTGCATTTTATCATTAGTGTGTGTCCCTAGGTTGCACGTTTTCATTCGTAATTGAGTATTTAATGAAACGTAATTGAGTATTTAGTAATAAATAATGAATATTACTATCCAAAATTCAAACTTAATTGAGTTATATACATCTAAACAAATGCACAACCAAACTTTTTAAAACAGATTCAAACGTATTGAAATGCTCTAAAGTCGTTCTGAAAACGATTTTCAAATTATTTTACAATATTGTATAATTTTACACAAAGTAATATTTGATTTAAATTCATTATCTTACATGGATAATTTTAAAATAATACATGTGGCCACTTGAGGAAATTGGTGTTTTATATAAGAATTTAAATTATTATTTCTTAAGTAGGAAAAGGAAGGGAGGAAGGATCAAGCCACTTTAATAGAAAAATGTGCTCACCTACTTGACAAATGTAGTGTTAGCAACAGATGATTGGATGCAAAAATTAATTTTTTTTAAAACAGTTGAATAATAGAATTTCATATAATATTATGTCAAGAAACTGAGCAGATTTATTATTATTATATTCTTATAGTGTAGCATGATTGAATGAGGAATATGATGTGATATGATATGTGAAAATGATATCTATGAAAAAGTAATCTAAGAAGCAATGACACGTTGCACTTTATTTTAATGGTACCACAATTTTAATTTCAATTGCATTCAAGGTCCTCAAACTTTGTTTATTCTAACGTATATGTCTCCAATTTTTCTTTGAATTTTTATCTTCATAATTCATTAATTAGCATTTCTTTTTGTTGATGATGGTTTTGTCAAACAATTTTGCTTGCGTGTTTTGAAATTAGAAAAAAACAATATTTTTGTCTACTCTTGTTTTTATTGTTTTGTAAAATATGATGATCGTGTATATATATATATATATATATATATATATTGATGCTACCAAAAATCGTATATATTGATTTTTCGAGCTTGAAGATTTTGAATGAGCACGATCGTAGTCTTCCGGTTCCCGAAACAAAGGCAACGATGTGTGTTCTCGTCGCATCTCTGATACTTAAGTCAGAAATGGAATTATATGTGTGAGGCTATAAATTGGAGAATAATGAAAACGTACCTGAATAGGACCCAAGGTCCCTTATTTACAGTAATAGGTGACGTTCTCCTAGTGGGACTCAACTAGTTGGGTATATTTATCCTTCAGAGTCCTATTAGGTGAAGGAGTTGAACAAATGCCATAATTACGTTTGGGATAGAGTTCTTGCGGGAGTCAAGTGTTGAAATAATATGGTAACAATTAGAGTCCCAATTACATAGGAATCTTATTGGGTCAGTAATAACAATCATAAGCTGTGGGGAAAAACTATCCCGATGACTTCTCTTGCTCGAGGACAGGCCCATGAAAATGTGGATATAGCAAGGCTGAAAGTGCTTGAGCATGTATCCTGGGGATAACATTTATCTCGAGCACAACATGTGGAATAGCAAGGGATTTATGAGAGATGTTCTTGGGATAAATGTTCGAGCATACCCAAAACCTGCCACACACACACACACACACACTTTCAAAGAACTTTCTGAATTAAAATTGTTAACGGAGACAGATGTATTAATTAATGGTTGTAGGTAAAAATTTGACCGAAAAAATTGAAGAACCTATGCATTACGATCAGTAAATCTTGAGAACTTTAAATGCAAATAAAATACGATGCAACTAACAAAATATGTGATGTGAATATAATTATTAATGTTACTTAACATCGATCAAATTCTATACTAGCTAACTTTTTGTAGTGTAAGGATTAAAGTCTAATTATATTAATATTTAGTGGAAACCTACAATCTTACTTGATTTACACTGCAAATCTCTCAACAAAACAGTTCTTAATAAGAGTTATTAGATATTTTGATCAAAACTTTTGTACAAATATTCACAAAATTTCTTTCGAAATTACAATTTTATTAGAAGAATGAAAATTTTAGGAAACTATCTTGAGTTTCCATATTGTTAAAAATAGTTTTTGAATACTCTCAATTTTAGGACTTTATAAGAAAAGAAAGTGTCAACGTTTTAAATATTTCCTTGTAACCTAAAATTACATGAAATTTTATTACTATCTATCTTTAATAGCACCTCCACCTACAAAATCTTGACTCACCTGCTAGTGAGAGTGTTGGGTGGATTGCCTAGTGGTTGTTAACGTATTTAAATTAAATTACAATTCAATCTTTACTTGTGTTTAACAAAAGACTCGTTCACATAGTATAAGTGAATAACTAACCATCTTTAACATCTTTGGTGAAAGTTACATTGCACCTCTCGTCTGCAAGACCCTCACTCACCCACCCACTTATTTGAGTGTTAGGTGGATTGCTGTAGAGGTTATTGCAGCGTCTAAAATAAATTTATGGCTCAATCTTTACTTATGTTAAACAAATGATCCATTCACTTAATTATTATAATTACTTACCTTTAATATCTTAGGTGAAAGTTACAACCGTTACCAGCAAAACCCTAACTCATCCACCAGTCAGAGGTCTAGGTGGGTTCCCATAGTGGTTGTTGCATTATCTAAATTAGATTCATAACTCAAACCTTTATTTGAGTTGAACAAATATCTCAATAATTTGAAAATTATTAAATTTTAATGTGAATTCAATACAATGTCCTCCTTTCTTATGACTTGCCTATCATGCGAAGAGATAGCTTCACAAGCTATACAATTAAGCTACGAAATCACATATACATAATGTAAAGAGTATCGTGAATTTTTCACATGATTCACTATATAGAAAGAGGTTCTGTTTGGGGGATTTGATTTTTCTTTTGATTAAATAACTAATAATTGATTTCATGATAATAATATGAAGACCATTCTTGAATTTCGCACAAGCAAAATTTTATTTATTATATTTGTTTTGATACAATGCTAAAGAAGCTAGGGTTTTCACAAACCCAAGTTGGCTATAGCCCATAAGAGCAAATGAAAGCCCAATCAGTGAGCTATGAGTAATAGGTAGCTGAGTTGTACTGACTTATAATAGATTCTTAAAAAGTAGATTTAGGATTCGTTTGGCGGAGTTTATACTTCTTGTAGAAAAACTTTTTGAGAATGTTGTAATAGGTCAATTTACTCTAAAAACTTTTTTTATCAGTAAACGCTTCCATTTATTCAAACACTGTCAAAGGTAACTCTTAATTTCAAAAGTAACTTTTGATTTTTTAAAGTTTTGCCAAACAGGTCCTTATTAGTTGGGAGTTGGGACCACCTCAATTTTCTCAAGAATCCGCAATAAATTAGCATCATCGGGTCCAAGAGGAACTTTTCATCCAATTGTTTTACATGCACACAACTCGGCAAACCCTATTCCCATTTTCCACCGTTAGATCCAAAAGTGTACAAAATCACAACCCTATGTTTTTGATTTCCTAAATTGACCTCATCCTATCTCCACATTCATCATTCGAGTACCTGCGTGATTTTCAACGACCTTTTTCATTAACCCGTCCTCTTTTTCCGGTTTTCATGCAGAAAGGCAGACACTCAGCACAAACTCCCAGGTTCTCAGTCTTTTTCCTTGTGGATTTTTGCTACCCACTAGCCAGTAACCTCTCATTTACTCATTTTTTCCCACTATTCACTTTCTTAGCTATATATCGGCCCGTGTACTGCATTTTGATGACAAAATTCTCTGGCCGGAACCAATTTTCTCGCCGGAGTTTTATTTCTTAAGTAAAACTGAGTTTTCTTTGAATTCCGTGTTTCTGAGTTTCGGTTAATTTTGAGCTCCTTTTTCACCTGAATTAGTTTCTGGGTTTTGTTTTTGCTTTGCATTTGAAAATTTTATTGGCTACTGTTTTAATGCTTCTTGTAATTGTGATTTTGCAGGGGGAAAGAATTACAATATTTGTGCTTGTTGATCATTCTGGGTTTGAGCTCAAGAAATCAGGATATGATTTTCTCAAAATCCGTAAATTGAGCTTCACTTAGTAAGTCTCTTTCTTTGGTAAATTTTGGGTAATTTTGATTAATGTGGAATATATGCAATTTTCCACTTCATGCACTGCTTTTGCAACCTCATTTCTGGATCAGATTGGAAAGCGAATAATAAAAAAAAGCACAAAAAGGAATCTGTAGGTAGAAGGCAGCTCTATAGCTTTAAAAAGAAACCTTGTATAAAATTAATGAGAGGTTTGAAACGAAAAAGCAGTGTTTTTTTTCCAGTTATTGGTAAGAATGCAAAATTTTGTGCTTTCATTGCATACCTTCTGGAAAAGCCTAAACATATATATGTGGTGTGAAATGTTAACAGCTGAAAATACACACACACACGTGTGTGTGTGTGTGTGTGTGTGTGTGTGTGTGTGTGTGTGTATATATATATATATATAGAGAGAGAGAGAGAGAGAGAGAGAGAGAGAGATGTTATGCAGAAAGAATATTCCTTATCATTTCTGTAAATGTTAAAAAAATTTCTCTTTACCAGCTACCAGGCTTGTATGTGTTGATAAGGTTGCAAACTATGTGTATATATTTTTAATTATCTACACGTTACCTAACTTTCTGTATTTTTACTTCCAGAGGACATTGTAAATGTTACTTGCAGGGCTATAGTTTTGAACCCTTGAATAAGGTCATTATAAGTCCTAATTTGTAGGACCGAAAAGAGAGGGTAAACTTATATAGTCAAGGAGTTGATACAAAATTTCTACAAATTGTTAAGGATTGCAATAAAAAATTTTCTGAACTTTGGGGGCTGCCGTGCTTGCCTTGACCCTGTGGGCATTTGCCTTTGTATATCAACGTACTTATAGTTCTTCGCACACATCCTTTCTTGGTCCCGTGTTGTTTTGGAAGAAAACGGAAATTATGTATGTTTGAGCCATATTATTTTGAAAGAATGTATTTTGGAATAATAGATTGATGAAAAATGTGTGCTTAAAAAATGAAGAAAATTTTTGGATTTGCGTGTAATATTATTTTATTTAATAGTGTGTGATTGAAATGATATCAAATCACTGTTTAATAATGTATTTTTTTTTATAAGAATGTGGCTCTAAAAAAGCCATATAATTAACACAGCTAGTTGGCATCATTTAAAATATTTATACTTGTGAAGGTGTTGAAAGCGTCTGTCAATTTTATGCGTAAACACGGAGTGTTGAAAGCATTTCTCAAGTTTATGCGCAAACAAGTGATTTTATTTTTATTTATTATTATCATTATTATTTCAATATTTCAAATTCTACTGTGGCTTTGAAATCGAGTAGATACTCTCTTAAATTCCTATCAGTCATTTTAGTGCATCTCAATGACTGTAGCTTGTGGGATGAAGAGGCAGCACTCTTGAATCTTGATCTCATACTTGGCATGTGATTTGGTCATAGGATCATGTAGTATGTATCTCCAATGAAAATAACTATTCTTTTGACTGAGTAAATGTTTATTTGTTAATATTTCATGTGGTGATTAAAGTACAAGATTTGTAAACTTAGACCAAATAGTCTTCAGACATATATCTATAGTTCTTTATACAACCATTAAACTAAGGGCTCGATTATTATGAATTTCTTGAAGGCAGTTACTACCATTCTTTTAAGAGTATTTCTTAATCACGATGAGAATATGTACTGTGGTCGTGATTTATGTTCCCATATGTACTATGGGAATAAATATGATGTCATCTCTACAAGGACCAGGCTCAAACCTTAGTGCTTAAAATCTATGTAAGGTTCAGTTCCAACTTATCTATTGGTCCTTGACCTGCTCGATACATTTAACATGCACATTTTCTCGTTTTATGACTACAAATGCTGAACAGTGCCCCTCCATTACATCATCTATAAAACTGTTGGTTTTATTGAAGTCCAAAATATTCACATACATTCTGTTGGCTCTCCTTCAATATAAAGTCTCATTACTACTATTTTAAACTCTGTTCGTAATATATCATATCATGAAGTTGAAGTATATCTATTATTTTTGTTTCCGGTAATAGGCGCTACAATTTCCATTTGAATTTCTTAAATGCAATTTATATATCTTTTTTTGTGTGATGAGGCATGCTAGTGGCCATCTCTAATGCAGTGGCTAGTCATATGTCGTCCTTGTGTTGTGCTGTGTTTTGATTGATTTTCAATGACCTGCTACCAAAATTTAGTCCTATCTCCAGTTTTAAAAGGGCCCCACTCTATTTATTTGTAATAAAACCCTCTCTTACATTTCAGTTTTCTTTATTACTGCATTTTGCAAATAATTCCTGATCTACAGATCTGCAACTCTGAATTTGTCATTGCTGTTATGAATGGAAAGTACTAGATTTAAATTGAGCAAGTTCATTGCCCTGATGGAGTTCGTCTTACATGCTGGAATCTTGGTGAATCTATCACTAACCAACCTCCATGAAGTGAAGTAAGGTACGTGGATACAGGGGACATGGTTGTGGACACTATGTAGGTTTGAATTTATTATTATTATTATTATTATTTATTTTTATTTTATTTTTTTTGATATTTTTATAGTTGAGTTGGTTATGTGGTGGTGCCGAGGGTGATGTCAGTTGAAAAGGTTGTGAAGTCTTTTAAATAAAAATAATTAGGTATGTAATATCTCTGTACATAAATATTTCTGTATATGTTTCCTATATATAATTAAATTTCTAGAGATCATATACTAAAACATTTTTTATAGTTTCATAAAACGTGTCAATTTTTTTTTCAAAAAAAAAAAAAAAGGGTGTAATCCTATCTTGAATCCAGGAGAAATCATCGAATTCCTTTGGGAGGGATCAGTCTCATAGGTAACTTTAGTACCTTAGGATTTAATATCCGTAGCTCTTCAGATGCTTAGTTGTAAAGTAACTTCTTTGACAATATTGCAGGGCACAACTCTGAATTGCTGGTTTCTTCATTCAATAAGATAAGGTTGGGATTCCTTAGCCATGCTGAAGAGGAAGCAATTACATCAATACAAGCATCCGTTTGATCCACAACGTAGGAATTTCCTCACTTGTTTGTTGATTAGAACATTTATTGATTCTCAAATTAATTGTTGATCTTTTGTATTTTTTTCATGCTTCAATTACTTGAAATTGAAATTTTTATGATAATTCGTCATATTTTTATCATAATATGAAGTGAAAAATACACTGATATAAAACGATCAACATAATAAGTGTGAGAAATAACTCACACTGAATACTTGATATGTCATAGTCTTGGGTTTCAGCCTTAGTTATTTACCAATGAAGCAACACCTCAATGGCCAGGTGCTTGAAATCACTACAAAGTTGAAAATTTGGAACTCTTTATGTCATTACGTTGAAACAATCAAAGAAATGCATTGTTTTGGGAGGCATAGTATTTTTGTGACGAATTACATATTTCTGGAAAAGAACACAGAAGAACAAAATAAGAAATGTAGGTTGGTTTCACTCAAATGATTCTACAGAGACAATAATGATGCTAAAGTAGAAGGGTTTCTCATAATTCATCTCCAAAATCCCATAGACATTGACTTTCTCCCTTGTTGTGCCAGTCGCTCTCAACTAGTCTACCAATAATATTTTATATTGGCATAAGTTGGCTCATGATGCACCAACTATGAGCAACATGTATTAGTTCAAGAGGCACCAGTAATCAAGTTAAGTTCAATCCCTATCGCTGGGACCGAGCTCTCTGCTTCAAGAAAGAAGGTTGGTTCTTTTCCGATAAAAATCTTTAATCATGCAAACCACCAAACTGATGTTAAGTCATGATTGGGGCCCAACAGCGATAGTGACCATTCTCTTAGTTTTATTATAAAATAAAACCTTGATACAGTTTACAACTCATTTACAAAATTCAGAAAGCTCAAGAGCAAGTAGCTATTCTTGTGTGCTTCACATCACCATAACATTGAAGTTTAAATAGGATGAGAGACTAATAAGTGATAGTGCTTAGGGCCAATGCATAAATTTTTAAGTAATTATAGGGCCTCATAGAATGCGATGTACTCTTTATAAGATGATATCCCACGTATGCTTTGGGAGCATAATCTGAATAATTTATGAAGGTTTTAATATCTCCTGCTTGTCAATAAGAGCTGAAGCACTTTAGGATAGTTGGTTTTGCCCACTATTTTGTCAAGCCACGGGTTTAGCTAGATTGCTTACAGGTGGTAATGAAGTCACTTACGAGGTGCTATCTCGTTAGAGCCTAGACTTATTGACTGGACGAGTGCGCATTTGAGTTGAGGTGTTTGTAACTCCACTTACCACTTGGCTGGGGAAAGATATTGCTTCTGGTTTATATCATCATAATATGCAAAAAAGTGTACATGCAAACCACTGCATTACTGGAACCTCTTTTTTGAGCTGCTTGAAGCAATTGGTTGATTAATAGACATTGTTTGTCCATCTAATATAGAAAACTGTGTTTTGACCTTTTATTTCTGTAATACAAGTGACTTAAACTTCGACTTGTAATATTGATTCATTCTTTTGTCAACTGGTAGCTTTTGAGGCATTTTGGTGTGGCTCATGGAAATCAGTGGAACGCCTGAGAATTAGTGGTGGAGATATTACTGTACACATAGATAATAATGGAGTGGTTACTGAGGAGGACATTCCTATGTCCCATCTTCGAATAAAATCAAGAAAAGCAACATGCCATGACTGTACATCTTTTCTGAGACCTGGAGTTGAGATATGTGTGTTCTTCATCCCCCAGTACTCAAAACGTTCAGATGAAGAAAAAGAAGAACCAGTAAGTTTCTTTTACTGTTGATTGAATGACAATCTAATCGGGCATAGTTACCCTGTATTTGTCCTTATGGTTGATGAAAAGTGCTTTATACGTGTATTTTGGGGTAGAGTTCTTACTCACGCTAAGACATCTGTGAATATCTTTATCTCATTTACTGAGTTACTGCAGTTATGCTTCCCTTTATCTTTCAACTTAATTTCTTTTACAAATATTCTTCATAACTTGATACATAATTTTTCTGCATCAGTTAATTGAAATGCACTAAAAGTCTCAAGATTTAGCTTTTTATAAATAACCACACTTTATCAATATTTCATGTTGTCACTCCTCTTAATTGCACAAGTACAGGTACACACGCACTAAACCACTCATTGCCTTAGGTTATATGTTGGCAAATATTTTATTTTCAAGAAAATTGGTGGTTCGCTTTTCCTCAAATGACAATCTTTAATATGCACATTGCTCACTTCTCCTTCTGCATGCACCAAACCAGTCATTGCCTTTGGTTATGTGTTGGAAAATATTTTATTTCAAGGAAACTGGTCGTCTGCTTTTCTTCGAATGACAATTTGTAAAATGCACATTTCTCACTTGACTACTCTTTCTGCCTCCGTAGCCATTATTTATCCGCAAACTTTTCCCATGTTGTGATATCTGTTATGTTAATAAATAATAGATAGTTTTTTTATCTGGTTGATAGGGTTATATCTATATATGAAAATCTTTATGAGAGCAGAGGAAATAAAAGTTTCTTTTTCATAAACATTTAAGTGCTCTCCAAATGTTACGATATTAATGAGAGATGGATGAAAAAACTTGAGTCATTTAGAGAGAAAAGTTTCACCTTTTGTTATATAAATATGTAGAATATACGAGCCTATTTATATGCTAAAAATACAGGCTGTGAAACAGATTTTTAAATCCAAGACACTAGAACATGAAAAAAGATATGTAGATGTTATCCATACCAAATCCTATCCTAATCTCCACAAGCAAACTGCGCTAAAAAGGGATTTAAATCAGGATAACTAAGGCCAAAAAGTCAGGAATAAATACCATGGGAAAACTTAGAATTTTCCACTATAAATTGCAAATCTTTTGTAGATAAACAGAATGGATTTGTGATTACTTAGATTCTTCTTCAATGCTCACTTTTCAGATTCTTCTTCNATTGCAAATCTTTTGTAGATAAACAGAATGGATTTGTGATTACTTAGATTCTTCTTCAATGCTCACTTTTCAGATTCTTCTTCAATGCTCACTTTTCCATCTTGTTTTAGTTGTACTTAAATATTATTTTTTTTAAAAATATAAGATTACTCAATACATCTATTGGGGTTGGAAGATTGAGTTCATTCACCTGTCTTTTTGTGCCATAGGTTTGGATTGATGCCAAAATAAGATCTATTGAGAGGAAACCTCATGATGTTGTGTGTTATTGTCAATTCTACGTCAGCTTCTACATCAACCAAGGCCCTGGTCTTATGGTAGACAAAAAACTTGGTAAAGAAATATGCACAGTAAACATTGATCAAATATCTGTTCTTCAAAAGCTCGAATTGATGCCTTGTGAAACTGAATATTACCGTTGGGGCTCCTCCGAGGACATTTTTTCATTGCAACAATATAAGTTGTTTAATGGAAAATTCTCTGCTGACCTTACTTGGCTTCTTGTTGCATCTGTTCTGAAACAAACGGCATTTGATGTAAGATCAATACAGAACCATGTTGTCTATGAGATTTGGGATAGCAATCATGACAAAGATCAACCAAATCCTCACAATCATTCGTATGCCGTGAATTTCAAGGTGGAAAATGAAATTTTGACCCCCATAGTCATTCAATATGTTCCAGCTAGTCTTGAAGCGGGTCCTGATGGAAAGGAAATTATACCTATGTCCTACTATGATGTCATGGAATTGCGGAGGTCAAAGCGTCGAAACATACAGCCGGAACGTTACATAGGTTGTGATGATCCTTATGAAATAGAGGTGACTCGATTAGGTGAAAGAAAGACGTATACATGGGAGTATGATGAAATGCCATTGGCTTTGTCAGTTCAGGCTGATAATGAATACCAGAAACATGGTGATGCTTACCGGATTTGTTCTGATAAAAGAGTGTTGAGTGAAAATAACCTATTATGTACTGGCAATTTCAAATCAGGTTCATCTAAAAATCCAAGACAACAATCTGTTACAAGAGATAAAGGAGTCCAGGAAAACCAACTTGCTATCATTCCTCTACATGCCAATCCACTTCTCCAAGAAGAGAATCCTCAATTTGCAAAGTCAGGAGATCATCTAAAAGAGATAGGAGATTATTTTTTGAATTTCTACGGAAATGGTTCTCCAACCTTTCATAGAAAGAAAGTATCTGATGACTTCATGGAAGCGGGAAGTGGAGGTAGTAGGAAGGATACTTCTTATAGGAAGCACCCGACAAAGAGAAACAATTTTAATAAGAGGGACTGCTTTTATATAAGGGAGAGCATTTATGATGTGAGAAGTTTCAAAAAAGGCTCCGTGAGTGCACAAGTCTGCAGGGAGATGATTAAGAGATGTATGGAAAATATAGATGCCACTCTCAAAAATGAACAGGAACAGCCACCGGTAGTTGATCAGTGGAAAGAGTTCCAGACAGAAAAATCTTCAAATAAAAAAGAACCAGAAGAGAAACCCTCAACAAAAAATGAAGAAGAAATGTCAGAAATTGATATGTTATGGAAGGAAATGGAACTAGCATTGGCATCATGGTACCTCCTTGACGCCCATGAGGTATATTTATTAAAATCTTCATTGGTATATGTGACATTTAACTCATTGTTCTATTTCATGTTGCTAAAACTATGGACCATTTTATGTTATGGTGTTATTTGTAATTGTCTGGATGTTCGTTTTTGCTGGTTATTTTATTTCATTTGCTTTGCAAATTACAGGATTCTCATGTTCCGTCAGCGACTGAAGTGCAAAAGTCAAGTAAAAATGTAGAAAAAGTTTGTCAACATGATTACAGACTCAATGAACAAATTGGAACAGTTTGCCAATTATGCGGCTATGTAGACACCGAAATAAAGGATGTCCTGCCACCCTTTGTAAGTCAAATTCGACATTTAGTGAATTGGCGATTAAGTATGTTGCCTACTATAATTGGTTCAAATTTGTGGCCCTGGTTATTTAGACAATATATTGATGTCCCTCTATGACAAGTTCAAGTGTCAATTTTGCTGACATTCTAATTGTAAATTGTCACTATTTTTCCTTTTGTAGTCTGCATCAATAAATTTGAGTTTAAATAAGGAGCAAAAAACTGAAGAAGATTCAGAGAATAATCGGGGTGAAGATGGTGACGTTGCTAAGTTTAGTATTCCTGCCTCTTCTAGTGCTCCTTCAACAGAAGGGGGAGGAAACGTTTGGGCCTTGATACCTGAACTCGGAAGTAAATTGCGAGCCCACCAGAAGAGAGCCTTTGAATTTCTATGGAGAAATATTGCTGGGTCCTTGATACCAGCCAGAATGGAAAAAAAGAAAAAGAGAAGAGGTGGTTGTGTTATTTCTCATTCTCCTGGAGCTGGTAAAACTTTGCTTATCATTGCATTTCTTGTGAGTTACTTGAAATTATTTCCTGGATCAAGGCCACTGGTCCTTGCGCCAAAGACAACACTATATACCTGGTATAAAGAAATAATTAAGTGGGAAGTTCCGATTCCAGTTTACCAAATCCATGGTGGTCAAACATATAAATATGAGGTGTTGAAGCAGAGAATGAAATTAGCTCCTGGTTTGCCCCGTAACCAAGATGTCATGCATGTTGTGGACTGCCTAGAAAAGATGCAGAGGTGGCTTTCTCATCCGAGTATCCTGCTCATGGGTTACACCTCTTTCTTAACATTAACCCGAGAAGATTCAAATTATGCTCATCGGAAATATATGGCTCAATTACTGAAGCAGTGTCCAGGAATTTTGATACTTGACGAAGGCCACAACCCAAGAAGTACAAAATCAAGGCTTAGAAAAGCGTTGATGAAGGTCAACACAGGGCTAAGAGTTTTGCTTTCTGGGACGCTGTTTCAGAATAATTTTGGTGAATATTTTAACACACTTCTATTAGCAAGGCCTAGATTCGTCAATGAGGTTTTGAAGGAGCTTGATCCCAAGTACAAGAAGAGAAAGAAAGATAAACTGACGCGCTTTTCACTAGAGAATAGGGCACGAAAGCTGTTGATTGATAAAATTTCTAGGAAGATTGATTCAAATGTAGAAGGAGAAAGAGTCCAAGTTCTAAAAACATTGAAGAAGCTGACTAGTAAATTCATAGATGTACACGAGGGTTCAAGCTCTGATAATCTCCCAGGTTTACAGTGCTACACACTGATGATGAAGTCGACCAGTCTTCAACAAGAACTCTTAGTAAAGCTTCAGAATAATAGGCCTGTATACAAGGGATTTCCATTGGAATTGGAGCTTTTAATTACACTTGGGGCAATCCATCCTTGGTTGATTAGAACAACAGCATGCTCTGGTCAGTACTTCAGCCCTGAGGAGTTGGAGGATCTGGAGCAATACAAATTTGACATGCGATCAGGTTCAAAGGTGAGATTTGTTATGAGCCTTTTGCCTCGATGTCTTCTCAGAAAAGAAAAGCTCCTCATATTTTGCCATAATATTGCTCCGATCAATCTGTTTATACAAATATTTGAGCGATTCTATGGGTGGCGAAAGGGTCGGGAAGTGCTGGTGCTTCAAGGTGACATTGAGCTTTTTGAACGTGGACGGGTAATGGATAAATTTGAGGAGCCAGGGGGACCATCTAAGGTTATGCTTGCTTCAATTACTGCTTGCGCTGAGGGAATTAGCTTGACTGCTGCATCACGGGTAATTTTGCTTGACTCAGAGTGGAATCCTTCAAAGAGTAAGCAAGCAATTGCACGAGCCTTTCGACCAGGTCAGAGTAAAGTCGTCTACGTGTACCAGCTTTTGGCCACAGGCACGCTAGAAGAAGAGAAACACGGTCGAACTACATGGAAGGAGTGGGTTTCAAGTATGATATTTAGCGAAGAACATGTTGACGACCCTTCTAAGTGGCAAGCACCGAAAATTGAAGATGAACTGCTGAGGGAGATAGTGGAAGAAGATCGAGCTGCACTGTTTCATCGGATAATGAAGAATGAGAAGGCTTCAAATATGATTGGAGCTAAAGACATTTTGAAAAAAATGTGAAATTCTTCTTCAATGTAAAATAAATAAATAAATTGTTGGATGTGCAAAACTATTTTGTCCTTCCCTTTTTAACTTCCTGTGTGTTCTTGATGAACTCTTTGCCGTCCGTGTGGAACATTGTGAAAAATCTAATATTTATTCAAGAAATGATCATCCTGTTCTGCAAGATGAACTGTATATTATGTTCAGTAGTGTACGATTCCAGTTGCAACTCACACGTGCTTAAATGCAGTCTGAAGTAGATGTACTGTCGTCTCTTAAAGTCAGCCTACTCTTTTTTAAACAAATCATCAACTCATCCTCGGTGGATGTTAGACTCCACTAAAGAAGGATGATGGGGTTAGGATGCCCTAATTATAAGATACATGGAGTGCTCCCGAGGCATAACCCTATGGTGCAAAGGACAGAAGTGAGGTAGTCTCAGCCTTGCTGGCAGTCGCAATGTAAGGGTTCGATTTCTGAGATATGAAATTGGACTCTTTGTAGGCACCAGTGTACAGGTAAGCTTTTGTTTACTGACTTGTTGGGGCACACCCCGCGATTTACTTCTCTCACAATACTCTAGAGGCGGGGCGGTGAGGACCCTGAAGATTAACCCTCAAGGTTGGGGTTCAACCTTTTTTACATGGAGCTCGCAAGAAAGAATACATGGAAGAGGGACGTAGACTTGACCTCCAAAAAGCAACGAATCTAAAGAAAGCAGTAAATGAGGAAATATCAGCCTATCGTAGAGGTGTTCGTTTAACAATCTAGTTGCTTCAATAGAACATGAAAATGATGCTTCCGACACTGTTAGTACATTAAAACTATAACACAGTTCAATAATCATATTGTTGGAGATTCCACCATCGTAGACGATGAAATTATCTTCACGGAATGGCGTTAAATGCCAAGTAATAGAAATTATACAGGTGAATTCGTGAAAACTTAAAGATATATTTGAAACAAAGATGATTTAGAGCAGTTAGAAAAAATTCTATTGGCAATTAAAGAGACTTGTTTGAATTTATCTTATATAGTAATAGAAACATGATAAATATTATTATCTTTTCTATATTATATTGTACAAAACTTTGACAACTATTTATAATACAGGATTAAAGAATGTGAGAGGTAGCAAAACGAATGTTACAAAAATTACAATTTATAGCAAAAAATTGCACGAAACGCAGGAAAAATGCTCCATTCTCCGTTTATTAAAAGAAACTCAGTTTGAACTTTGCAAAAGAAAGAAAAAACAGTAATAGTTGGGGTAAATGAATCCTCACCGAACGCGGTGGAAAGAAAACACGAAAATGAGTCAAAAACAGAAACATAATAATTAAACATGATTCAACAAACACAGAAGAAGAAAACTTATTGTTGACACACTAAAAGTGCAACCCAAATCGAATATCCCAAAGAATGGAGCCCAATTGAGAAATTCAGGATAAAGGCCCAGATAGGGTTATTAATGAATGCAGTGGAAGCCCACGAACACGGCAACATCATCGCCCAAGCTTGCAAGACATCCAAGATCTGAGCGAATGAAGTGCCTTACAATCGCCCAGAGTTATGACCCTGTTCTCGCCCAAACCTTCGAATTGCCCAGGATATTAGCAAACATAAGATGTTATGGTTATCCAGAAATGAAGTTATTAAAGCAATTATTGAGTAGTCTTATCACGTTCCACGATTCAAAGAGTTCAGTTGAAGACGGTTGAACGACAAAGAGTAGTGACAGCAGTTAGAGACGGCACTTCCACGACAAGTTAGCCACCATAAAGAAAGTGGGTAGTTATAAAACAATCAAGCAGTTTCTAAGTGATTGATCACAAAAAAATTATCAAAGAAATATAAAAGGAAGAGAGGACATAGAGCAAAGGATCTCGAATCAAACACTCTCAAATAGAGAATATGTAATTTCAATTTCTTGATTTAGACTTAAACATCTCTTTTCAGTACTCATGTGCTTGCGCGCCCTTGGAGGCATTCTGTTTAGTTCCAATTGTAAAATCATCGCCAATAAAACACCCCTTTTTGGGACTTTATCTCAAAGGTTTGTTCCTTATACAACCGTCTGATTCCTTTTTAATTGTTAGCGAATACCCGCGCGAAACACTTATTAGTTGAGAAAACCACTCAATTACTATGTTTTCTCACCATCACTACTTCTCCTATGGGCGGATCTGGGCCTGGACTAGACTGGGCTACAGCCCGTTTCAGCTCCAGACCAGATCCAAGTTGTACAGTTCTTCTTTTTCATTTTTTACTTCTCAACCCATGTACAAATTTAATACAGCCCGTGTTCCCTTAGTTTAAACCCAAAAAAAAAAAAAAAAAGGTTTAAAACCCATTTTAAAATCTTAAAACCCATCTCATCCTAGCCAAATTACCAAACCAAAACCAAACATCTCCATCCCTATATACGTTTTTAATCTCCATCAAAGGAATTATTGTACCATTCCATTACATCTCCCTCCATCTCTATGCAGCAACGTCTCCAGGTCACCCTTTAATTGTAAATCGTGTTCTCAAAATTAAGGTTTCTTATTCTTTGATTTTAGTTTGTATGTCTTGAAGGATACAGTTAAAATTAATGATTAGGCAGCAATTTTGAAGTGTTTCCATCTAGATCTCCATTTAATTTGTAGTTTCCTTAATTTAGTTGTTTGATTTTTGTGTAAATTATTAACGTTTTAGTAGTTCACGGATCAAGGTTTTTGGATATCTATTGGGGTTTTCTAAGGAGGAAATATTGAATTACTACTTTGCTCTAATTTAAATATATATTTTGTTCAATAGATATCGTTGTTGTTTGTTGAACATAAACAGAGGTACAAAAAAGTAAGTATTGTTATTAAATTAACTTTTCTTCTTGAATGAGAGAATTTTTTTGAAGTACAAGAAGAAAAAGGCATAGGAAACACACGTTGGTCAAGAAATATGATGATTAACCCAACGTTTGTCATCATCTCCATTTTGTTCCCTTGGAAACACGGTAGAGGATAAAAATGATTTCTTGATTTCCCTTTGACCGCGTAGAAGAGAGCAAGAATTTTTGGATACAACTTGACCATTCCACCAATCTTTATTTTAAATTAAAACCTAGAGTTTGAAATGTGAAAAATGAAAAATTTTAAATTTTAGTTTTCAGGATTTAGAAATGAACCATTCTATACTATTTGTATACTACAAATTAATGTGAATATGTTTAGTTTTTCAGATTTTTTTGTAAAGTTCCCTCTATTGAATTTTTGGATTATTAAGTGTTGAATTATTAACACACATACGTGTTTGACTATAGAAATATGTCACGCGACATCACATATATGTCTCTCGAGTGCATCGGTGTTCGATGACAATGTGTTGGTCCATCACTATTCAGCCCCCTCAACTAAATTTTTCTGGATCTGCCTCCCAACTAAAACCGAATGATAAAAGAACTGTGAACACTTTTATCCTTTTAATTTTCTCAGAAAACAATTAAAGTTCAATGGTAATTGAGAAACATATTGGAAAAGGTTGGTGGCAACTCAAATTTTATTAAAAGTTGAATGACAAATGAGAAACACTTTAAAAAGTTCAGTGATAATTGAAATATTTAACATATTTGATACAAGGAAAATTTTTGGAATAACCAGCGACATTTGTTTGGAAGAGGAGTTTAGCAGAGAAAAAGGGTTTGTCTATCATTATTTCATAACTTTTGTCTCAAACTCATTTTCAATCACATATTTTCACAATAAAATATTTCTACGTAAAGTCAAAACTTTTTCCTATTTTTCAATCACATTC
>NW_019238702.1:0-1897 GCF_002742605.1 Olea europaea var. sylvestris | reverse complement strand
CCTATTTTCAAAATATAGCTTCTTTTTAACTGAGCAATTAAAGGCAACATGTTAACTTTTGTTACAAAAACTGCATGTAGTGTTTGAAGCTAAAACAAACATATTTTTGAGGGATTTTTGTTTTAAAGAAAGTTTATATCCAATCCCCCTTTACCAAAAACACAATTTTGATTTTTGAGCATTAAATTAAATTTTTTTCCCTCGGTGAATTTATGAATAATTCTCGTCAAAGCCTCCACCTTTTCTTTTAAAGAAATAGTTTCCTTGATAAGTAATTCATTATCAATATTTTATTTTTGATTTACCAAAATTTTCTTAATTTCATCTTTTAACAAGAAATGTTTCTTTTTAAGAATAGAATGACTTAAGGCACTTTTCAAGCATTTCATCATACGAATTTGATAATTCATCGTAAGAACATTCTTTATTTAAACATTTTTGCCACTTTGATAATTCATCTTCGATTGTAATGAAGCACATGTTTGCCACTTTTTGCTATTTCTTCGCCCTTTTCCTCATTCTTTTGAAATCATCAATTATTACGAAGACCCCTCCATTTTTTGACTAGAAGAGCCAAATCCTCCTCATCGCTGTTTTCGTTTGACTTTCATTCTTCTATTGTTGATTTTAAGGCAATTTGTTGTTTGGGAGACTCCTTTGATTCTTCCTTGCTTTTTCTTGTTTTCTTCTTAACCTTGGCATTATTTAGCTTTTAGGTTATTAATGTACCGTAGAGCTCCTCCAAAGGATATGTATTTATATCCTTGGTATTCTCAATCAACATCCTCAACAGGCTCCATTCATTTGATAACGATCTAGGCATTTTGCTAACAAGTTCACCGTTAGTAAATTTATGATCAACGCCTTTAAGACCATTTACAATATCGGTGAAACGTGTAATCATATTAACAATAGGCTCCTTTTGTTTCACGAAGAAATTTTCAAATTCTTTAACTAACAAATTTATTTTTGTTTCCTCAACCTTACTCGCGCCAACATGAATGACTTCAAGTACATGCCAAATATCAAATGCTGATTCACATGTGCTTAGTCGATTAAATTCATTCCTATCTAGTGCAAAATAAAGTATGATTTTAGCCTTGGCATTTAATGATATTTTTCTCTTGTCTTCTTCATCAAATTCCTCCCTAGATTTGGATAAGAGTATTAACGTATTTAGATTTAATAGAGATGGTGATATTCACCTTTCGGGAAAATTCAAGGACAACTTAACAGAAGATTGTATGGTTTCTTAATTGAATACGCTTGGTACACCCAAATAGAATGTCGTTTCAAAAAGAAGATACAATACATTATTAGATATGGTTAGATTAACGAAGAGTTTCACCGTTCTATTTATCTCATTTTGGGATATACATTGGAAACAGTTCAAAATATTCTTAATTTAGTTCCCTCTAAGCCCCTATTTGGCCCCCATTTTGTGGCAATGAAAATGGGTGACATAGTATTTTTTTGAAAAATAAGTGGTTAAAAAAGAAGAAAAAGTTTTCGGTTTGTGTAATATTATTTTATGGAAGATCGTATAGTTGAAAATAAGAGAAAGAAAAATGAAATATAATGGAATGAAAATTAATAGGGGGCAAACGGGGGCTAAGTCTGTTCTCAAGCCTCTCCCAAAATTTTAGAACGGATACAAGCCCTGCTTACATTGCATTCAAAATTTAGGGATCCAACTCATGTGTTGAAAGAGAAGGTAGAAAGTTGGAGTCTAGGTCAAAACTGTTTGTCTGTTTGTGAGATATCCTAAAGATACCAAGGATAAAATTTTATAGTCCTCTCGAGTGTAAAGGTTGTTTTTTTTTTTTTTTGGGTTAGCACAAATACAACATTCTTGGAGGATAAAAATATATTAATGATCGTCAGTCCAATAATATTT
>NW_019238701.1:0-1897 GCF_002742605.1 Olea europaea var. sylvestris | reverse complement strand
AATGCTTTAAAGTATATAGTCCCCTACACATATTTATTGATTTAGAACTACCCCCAACAATCCCATTAACTTCTATTGAAAAAATAGCAAAAAATTCAAGTTTTGTGGAAGTTTTACAGTGAAAGAAGTTTGACTGTTATAAATATTACTGAGAAAAGGGATAAAAACAATGGGTTGTGGGTGTGATGAGTACGACATCTCACTCGACAAAAGGTGGCATTTTATTTTCTCTTTGGTCCTTGGAAAAGGGAATGAAATGAGAAAATGCTGGAAAGAGAGATTACATTTTATTATTGAAAAGATTTGACCTATATAATCTACATTTTTTAATGACTTTTTTTTAAGCATTTTTTTGCTCATTTTGGTCAAAACTTATGGTTTGCAACTTTAAGGCTTCTTTTTCTCGGGTGAAAGGAGGGTACCTAGGATTCTAGTTTTGATGATGCACTCATACGACATAGGTCTAAAGAAGGGAACTTTGGCTCCTACTACTAATCATCCAATCATAAAATTTTAGTCAGTGAATTCAATTTTGTTTGACTGAGCTTAAAAGGTTTACTTCCAAAACATATAAAAGTAAAAAATGAAAATGAACCAAAGTAAATATTTTTTCAATGAGTGAAAATCAAAAGTTCTTACTTTTGCTAAGTTAAATTGGTTTAGTCTTATGGGTTATTTCTATGGTCTAACTTGTCTTCTGTTAGGCATGAAGCGGATAGGATCACTCACATGCTTGTTAAAAATGTTACTCTTTGCAGCCATATTCAGTGTGGATTGAGGAATCCTCAAAATTCTAATCTATTTGATATTATTTGTACGAAAGTTTGTTTGTAGAAAAAAGCAAATTCACTTGACAATCTTTTAATTATCTTGGCAATATTATAATTATTAGTTATTCTTCGATAATGTGTGCATATCTAAATAAGTTAACTCAAGTGACTACATGAAATCAATAGATTGACAACCATCACAACCACGAATCAAATGGTTAATTTTTACTTACATCCATGGAATAGATACCTAGCACGATTATAGTTTATTAAACACTAGAACAAATTAAGCATATAACATAAGAATAGCAATTGACAATAACACGTCAAATATGCAACTTAATGAGATGTCATTTTGTGAACCCCATTGACATGAGTCATAACTTCGAGTTTTGAAATAATATGCAAGTAATATAACCACAAAAAAGTTCAATCTCATTCCTTGTCTATAAATCTTTGCAATTTCATTCATTATAATTATGAGAAAAATATAATTATTGTTAATTGATTAGAATCATTTTAAAATAAACATATTAATTTGACCGTTAGAGAATCTACCACTCCGTATATCTCTAGTGGTCAACAGATAAATCAATATTCTTATAGACTTTTCAAGAACAAGAATATCAAATGTTGACAAGAGTCCTAACGATTTAACAAGTCAACAAAAAATGATGTTTTTTCACAAATTAAAATGTTAGAAATTTGACCCAATCAGAAGTAAAAAATTCACATACTAAAGTGATATAATTAAAACAAAAGACTAAAAATTGAGATTTCCCAAAGTTGGGAGTCTATAGGTGCAATGACCTTCGTGGAAAAGGCTCATTTTTCAAGTGGAAACTTATTCTTTATTTGATTTTGATTTTTATATAACTAAAAAGTAGAAGAGATTACGAATTAATGCGCAAATTTATATTAGAAGAATAAACTGTTGAAAATGAGTTTAAAAAAGTGATTTTGAAAAAAATCAGAATACCAATCAAAGGCTAAATTCTGTTCCCAGCGTTGTCATTTTTGATGAGAATTGAGAACACAAGCAGCCCTCCTGCGATGGTTACACCAAAACCTAAAACCCTTTTTAGCCCCTTTCTCCAGGTTTTGTGTTTGGGGGGGGGGGGGGGGGG
>NW_019238700.1:0-1897 GCF_002742605.1 Olea europaea var. sylvestris | reverse complement strand
CCACACCCATATGCCCTCTTTCTGCTGCAGCATATAATGCTGTCTCTCCTAACTCGTTTACCTCATTCACAACTGATGCCCTGATCTCTGCATCCTCCCGATCAAAATCTGCTCCGCTTAGCGTGCCCACCATTTGTGAACCAATATCATCGAGTGTCTGCTTCACTGCTGCAAGATCACCCTTTTGAGCTGCCAAATGAAGATCCGTGTCATTGTGTCGGTCAGTCACCTTTTTTACATATTTCTTTTTTCCAGCTTTCTCAATTCACTTCCCTGAGTTCGACAGAACCAGAGCTGGTGCATTAGCTGAGGATGGTGATTGTGACGTTGGTGTCTCAGCCAGCAGGTTTTGGGTTGGAATTTGTGTAACCAACCCCTTCTCCAAGTCTCCATTGCCCACTATGAATTCAGTTATTCTTTAAATCAAAGACAAAGATATCATAAGATTACTAGTTTCCCGAAAGAATAATCGTGTGAGCATGATCAGCCGATTACTTATCGCATAGGATGGGCAATCCAAGAGCAAAAATAAATAAATAGCAAAGGAAACTGTAAATTCCTCTTATCCTCTTCTTCTCTGTGTTCTTGGGTAATTTTTGTCTCAAAAACAGGCAATCCTTGGTATTAAAACCCAAAATCAAAATCAAAATCCAAAGTCCCAAAGGATCCTCAAACTTACGTATTTCCATTTCCATATGCAAAAGAGCTTCAATTTAATGCAGTTTTATTCTAAAACAGTATAGTTCTCTGCTTCTCAAGTTCCACTGTGTTCGCTTGTTAAAATCAACAACTAAGCACTATAAAATTATTTAAAAAATATAATGATCCATTTCATTTCTCAAAAAAAAAAAATAAAAAAAAAAAATAAAAGAGAAGTTTCTAGCCGTCTTTCTTAGCTACTCCGACTCATCTCAATTCCTATAGGCCTACTTTAATTTCACGTTTCTGTGAAATATATATACGAATCGTTTCTGAAAATTCGCGAGTCTGGTAACCTGCAGCCCGACATCAAGATTGGTACAAAAAGAGACCATTTTTTTGAGAAACAAATTATGTGTAACCTCACATCACAACATACGACTCGGATAGAACCCAAGACTCAATAATTCAAAACATATGTTATTTACAAAATCAAGATTCCAATTCAAAGAAAAATGGGGTAATTTTTATATTGGCTGAATTATTGAGCCTATTTTCCACAATAGCCTTTCCTATTAAAAGTACTATTTTACCCTTAATGAAATTTTTTGCAAGATCTATCTTATATCTTTAAGGATTTATTAATAAGGACCTATATCTATATTTTTCAATCTTTTGAGCACTTTTAAATATTCTTTATATTTTAATAGTTCTTCAAAGATTGTAGGTTGACCTTTCTTGGTTATATATCCTTTAAATAATCCTTCTGAAATTTCTTCTTGTATATTTCTAAGTTTGATTATGATATCTTCTACCTTTCTTATTTCACTACTTGTTCCTACAGAATCAAATCCTATATTATTTCTACAATTATAATCTATATCTCTATATATTTCTTCAATTTTTTCTTTACCAACAGGAAATATATCATCAGGTTTTTTTTATCTAATTTAAGTAAAAACGAAACATCTTTTTTATCTAAAAATAAAATAAGATTATTATCATCATTAACAGTGGAAGTGGATGCTTGTGAATTGTTCATAATAAAAGCATGAGCATATAAAAACAAGTAAATAACTTACAGTAATCAAGTGGAAATAAACAGGCTTTCCCTCCAGTATGCTCTTATAGATGCTTTGCATGTACTTAATCAGTCTTCTGAATCAAGTAAAATTTTTAAATGTTTTTGAAATTATTTGGGTCCACAACTGCTTCCGCAAAAGGCTTTTCAATTAAGGTTGCACTTCTCATTCTAGAG
>NW_019238699.1:0-1897 GCF_002742605.1 Olea europaea var. sylvestris | reverse complement strand
TTGGCACTTCCATTGTTGTCAAGTGTCAATTGGATGGGAAAACTATTCAAAATTTAAACTATATAATAGGGTAATGTCACGTGGAAAAGTGTAAACTAAAGTGTACACCATAATGTGCAAGAAGCAAGGTCCTTACCGATTGAACTTTTCTATTTGTATACTGATTTTCGACAAGTTTTTTGACACTTGCATTGTTGTCAAGTGTCAATTGGATGGAAAAACTATTTGAAATTTCAACTGTCCAGTAGGGTAATGTCACGTGGCAAAGTGTAAACTAAAGTGTACACCATAGTGTACTTCTAGCGATGTTCTTATCAATTGAGCTATGGTATTTGTACACTGATTTTTGACACGTGGTTTGACACTTGCATTGTTCTCAAGTGTCAATCAGATGGGCAAACTATTTGACTTTTAAACTGTCCTGCAGGGCAATGTCACTTTGCAAAGTGTAAACTAAAGTGTGTACACCATAGTATACATGTAGCAAGTTCTTACCGATTGAACTTTACTATTTTCACACTGATTTTTGACTCATTATTTGACAGTTGCATTGTTGTCAAGAGTTAATTAGATGCGAAAATTATTTGAAATTTAACCTCTCCAACAGGGTACTGTCACATGGCAAAGTGTAAACTAAAGTTTACATCATAGTGTACATATAGCAAGATTCTTACTGATTGAACTTTGCTATTTGTACACTTATTTTTGACACTAGGTTTCACACTTGCATTGTTGTCAAGTGTCAATTGGATGGGAAAACTGTTCGAAATTTAAACTGTCCAACTGGGTAATGTCACGTGTCTGAGTGTAAACTAAAGTGTACATGTAGCAAGGTTCTTATCGATTGAATTTTTCTATTTGCACACTGATTTTTGGCACGTTGTTTGACACTTGCATTGTTGTCAAGTGTCAATTGGAGGGAAAACCTGTTTGAAATTTAAACTGTCCAACAGGGTAATATTACATGGCAAAGGGTAAACTAAAGTATACACCATAGTTTACCTGTAGCAAGGTCCTTACGGATTGAAATTTGCTATTTGTACATTGATTTTTGACACGTTGTTTGACACTTGCATTGTTGTGAAGTGTCAATTGGATTAGAAAACCATTTCAAATCTAAACTGTCCAACAGGGTAATGACACGTGGCAAAGGGTAAACTAAAGTGTACACCGTAGTGTACATGTCGTAAGGTTCTTACCGACTGAAGATTACTATTTGCACAATAATTTTTGACACATTGTTTGACCCTTGCATTGTTTTCAAGTGTCAATTGGATGGCAAAACTAATTGAAATTTCAACTGTCGAACAGGGTAATGTCACATGGCAAAGTGTAAACTAAAGTGTGCACCATAGTGTACTTGTAGCAAGGTTCGTACCGATTGAATTTTCGTATTTGTACATTGATTTTTGACACTTGCATTGTTGTCAAGTGTCAATTGGATGAGAAAATTGTTTTAAATTTAAATAGTCCAACAGGGTAATGTCACGTGGCAAAGTGTAAACTAAAGTGTACACCATATTATACATGTAGCAAGGTTTTTATCGAATTAGAAACATGCATTGTTGTCAAGTGTCAATTGGATAGGAAAACTGTTTGAAATTTAAACTGTCTAACAGGGTAATGTCACTTGGCAAAGTGTAAACTAAAGTGTGTACCATAGTGTCCATGTAGCAAGGTCTTTACCGATTGAATTTTGCTATTTGTACATTGATTTTCGAAACGTTGATTGACACGTGCATTGTTGTCAAATGTTAATTGGATGGGAAATCTGTTTCAAATTTAAACTATCCAACATGGTAATGTCACGTGGCAAAGTGTACACCATAGTATATATGTAGCAAGGTCCTTACCTACTAAACCTTGCTATTTGTATGCTGATTTTCGACACGTTGTT
>NW_019238698.1:0-1897 GCF_002742605.1 Olea europaea var. sylvestris | reverse complement strand
AAAAATGGCCGAAATCCCTCATACGTCACGACGAAGTGGTGAGTTCAATCCAAGACGGTCGCTACATTTCCAAAAAGGACTTACAGGCCCAAAACTGACACCGGGAGCAAAAGTTACTCTCAATTCTTCGTACGCCGACAATCCAAACGTTCCAAGTATGCAAGTGCTCACACTTTCAAAAAATGGTCAAAATCCCTCATACGTCACGACGAAGTGGTGAGTTCAATCCATAACGGTCGCTACATTTCCAAAAAGTACTTACGGGCCCAAAACGGACACCGTGTGCAAAAGTTACGCTCAATTCTTCGTACGCCGACAATCCAAACGTTCCAATGCTCACACTTTCGAAAAATGGCCGAAATCCCTCATACGTCACGATGAAGTGGTGAGCTCAATCCAAAACGGTCGCTACATTTCCAAAAATTACTTACGGGCCCGAAACGGACACCGTGTGCAAAAGTTACGCTCAATTCTTCGTACGCCGACAATCCAAACGTTCCAATGCTCACACTTTCGAAAAATGGCCGAAATCCCTCATACGTCACGATGAAGTGGTGAGCTCAATCCAAAACGGTCGCTACATTTCCAAAAATTACTTACGGGCCCGAAACGGACACCGTGTGCAAAAGTTACGCTCAATTCTTCGTGCGCCGACAGTCCAAACGTTCCAAATATGCAAGTGTTCACACTTTCAAAAAATGGTCAAAATCCCTCATACGTCACGACGAAGTGGTGAGTTCAATCCAAAACGGCCGCTACATTTCCAAAAAGTACTTACGGGCCCAAAACGGACACCGGGTACAAAAGTTACGCTCAATTCTTCGTGCGCCGACAGTCCAAACGTTCCAAATATGCAAGTGTTCACACTTTCAAAAAATGGTCAAAATCCCTCATACGTCATGACGAAGTGGTGAGTTCAATCCCAAACGGTCGCTACATTTTCAAAAAGGACTTACGGGCCCAAAACGGACACCGGGTACAAAAGTTACGCTCAATTCTTCGTACGCCGACAATCCAAGCGTTCCAAATATGCAAGTGTTCATTCTTTCGAAAAATGGCCAAAATCCCTCGTACGTCACAACGATGTTGTGAGTTCAATCCAAAAAGGTCGCTACATTTTCAAAAAGTACTTATGGTCCCAAAACGGACACCGTGTGCAAAAGTAACGCGCAATTCTTCTTACGCCGACAATCCAAGAGTTCCAAATATGCAAGTGCTCATTCTTTTGAAAAATGGCCGAAATCCCTCATACGTCACGACGAAGTGGTGAGTTCAATCCATAACGGTCGTTACATTTCCAAAAGGTACTTACGGGCCCAAAACGGACACCGTGTGCAAAAGTTACGCTCAATTCTTAGTACGCCGACAATCCAAACGTTCCAAATATGCAACTGCTCACACTTTCGAAAAATGGCCGAAATCCCTCGCACGTCACGACGAAGTTGTGAGTTCAATCCAAATCGGTCGCTACATTTCCAAAAAGTACTTATGGTCCCAAAACGGACACCGTGTGCAAAAGTAACGCGCAATTCTTCTTACGCCGACAATCCAAGAGTTCCAAATATGCAAGTGCTCATTCTTTTGAAAAATGGCCGAAATCCCTCATACGTCACGACGAAGTGGTGAGTTCAATCCCAAACGGTCGCTACATTTTCAAAAAGGACTTACGGGCCCAAAACGGACACCGGGGACAAAAGTTACGCTCAATTCTTCATACGCCGACAATCCAAGCGTTTCAAATATGCAAGTGCTCACTCTTTCGAAAAATGGCCGAAATCCCTCGCACGTCACCACGAAGTGGTGAGTTCAATCCAAAACGGTCGCTACATTTTCAAAAAGGACTTTCGGGCCCAAAACGGACACCGGGTACAAAAGTTACGCTCAATTCTTCGTACGT
>NW_019238697.1:0-1897 GCF_002742605.1 Olea europaea var. sylvestris | reverse complement strand
GAAACATCATTTACTTGTATAAAGTGTACCAATAAGCCAATACAACAATTTGATTCTCTGATTGCTTGATTAATCAAATGCAAGCATGATCTAAAAGGGAGAAATAAAATAATGAAGAAAAGGATAATTTGGGATTTTCGGTAGAGAATATTTCAAGTGCATGCGCAAGAGAAGGAGCCTTTGAATTGCAGTATTTGAGTACAAAGTAAGCATGAGAACCCTAAAAGTTTCTCCCTTTTAACATCATTCTCCTCACGTTATTCTCCTTCTCATCTCAATCGAGGCCAAACCTACCGGCCTTTATACGACCCTCTTCGTCTCCGTTACATTGGCACCACTCTCATCACTTCTCCTTTATTATTTATTCTCTTTCTCGTAACTTCGGGTTCTAGTTATCCTTAGCTAGAGTAAATATAGATCATCATTATGCTGTATTTTATTTGCCACCTTTTTTTGGTATGTTACTTAGCTTTGAACCCCAATCAGTTTCACCAGTGAGGAACTCTTTGTTCTCTATAGCAATATGATAAAATCTAGCCTAAAAAGTTTTAGGTTTTCATTTTTTTCCAACATTTCAAGTCGTAGCGTCATTTCTGATGAATGTAACAGGTAGATAATCTATGCGACTGAATACTTGAAACGTATACATTTTTTTTTCTCTTGATTCAGATTTCAGCGTTTCGTTTTTTTGTAATAATCGTTTACGTATCTTCCTTGCACGAAATAAGAACACACCAAATGAAAAGGGTTAATTTTACTCCATGCGCAGAATCTAAACCATGATTTAATGATCCCACTTAAACTTTGCCACCCTCAACCACCGACCAATTACACCTCTTACTCTACGAAAGTTCGTGTCCTCGTCCCCACTTAAGATTCCTTAAAATGATTGTTGTCTTGTCTTAGAGCTGTAACTGGGGGCCACTCTATGCATTATTTATTCAATTTATGTGCATTGCCCTTTTAAATTTTGCTTTGTGTACCACGCAAGTTGAAAGTCAGACGTTCAAACTATAGAAAAGGCTGAATTTACAAGTACTATATAGGATTGAGAGTTTCGTGGATGCTTTAGGAGCTAGCGAGCGATATTGGTGAGGTTCAATCCGAAGACGGATTTACAAACGTACTTGGTAAAGGGCGATCTCAGATTGAGCCGCGCCAATATCACTTTGTATCATGGCTGCTATTGCAGTCCCTTTAGCCCACTATATACAACTTGTATGAGCCAAATACAATTCCAGGTACGATTCTCTTACCCTGTGTGATATTATTCTTACTTTCGTTTATTCAATATTTAGCAGTGTATATTTCTTGGTATGTTACTGACACATATTTATACTGTTAGAGTTCTCAAATTATAATTTTTCTCTAGTCTAACACTGTAGTATTCAAATGAATATTTTATTTCTTGAGGATTAGTTATCTATAGTGTTAACAATTTATTGCCCACGCATCAGTTGGAGTTTTTCTTATTGATTTTGATGAATTATAACTTAATTTTGTATTAATCTTGTTTGTTAGGAAAAACTAGATGCAAAATGATGGAAATGGATGAAAGGAACGAAGATTGGGTAAAAATGGAGAAATCCAAAGTCCATGGACCAAATCATAAATATTTAATAATTGATTTGGATCACAAAACGATAATTATTTGCTAGACGGAACCAAATGAATAAGATTTAAATCATATCATGAAAATTACACGAAAAAAGGACCAAAAACACCCTCGAGGAAGTTCAATGACCAACTCGTTGTTAGTTGGTCCCAAACTTTTAATACCATGCGTGTGGCATGGTAAAAAAAAAAACCTTGCACACTCAAAGCCTTTTTTGAGCAACTCGAGGCCAAAACTGGCCTTACGTGCACACTCATATAGTTGGCCCATGCGTATCTAACC
>NW_019238696.1:0-1897 GCF_002742605.1 Olea europaea var. sylvestris | reverse complement strand
GACGGTGTCGGAATGGGCTAAAATTTCGCAGGTTGACGGGCAACAAAAATTGCTCCGGGGGCAATTTCGTCATTTTTTGCGACTGTGTCGGAATTGGCTAAAATTTGACAGGTTGATCGGAAAAAAATCGGGCCAGGGGCAATTTCGTCATTTTTCACGGCGGTGTCAGAATGGGTTGAAATTTGACAGGTTGATCGGAAACAAAATTCGCGCCGGGGCAATTTCGTCATTTTTCGCGACTGTGCTGGAATTGGATAAAATTTGATAGGTTGATTGGAAAAAAAAAGCCCCAGGGGGAATTTCGTCATTTTTCGTAACGGTGTCGGAATGGCCTGAAATTTGGCTGGTTGATTGGAAGCAAAAATCGCGTCGGGGGCAAATTCGTCATTTTTCGTGGCGGTGTCGGAATGCGCTAAAATTTGACAAGTTGATCGGAAACAAAAACAGCGCCAGGGGCAATTTTGTCATTTTTCGCGATGGAGTCGGAATGGGCTCAAATTTGACAGGTCGATCGGAAACAAAAATCGCGCCAGGGGCAATATCGTCATTTTTCGCGACGGTGTCAGAATGGGCTCAAATTTGACAGGTTGATCGGAAATAAACATCGGGCTAGGGTCAATTTCGTCGTTTTTCGGAACGGTGTCGGAATGGGCTAAAATTCTGCTTGTTGATGGGAAACAAAAATTGCGCCGGGGGCAATTTCTTCATTTTTCGCGACTGTGTCGGAATGGGCTCAAATTTGACAGGTTGATCGGAAACAAAAATCGTGCCGGGGGCAATTTCGTCATTTTTCGCGACGGTGTCGAAATGGGCTAAAATTTGATATGTTGATCGGAAACAAAAATCGCGCCGGGGGCAATTTCGTCATTTTTCGCGACGGTGTCGAAATGGGCTGAAATTTGGCCTGTTGATTGGAAGTGAAAATCGCGCCTGGGGCAATTTCGTCACTTTTAGCGACGGTGTCGGAATGAGCTAAAATTTGACAGGTTGATCGGAAGCAAAAATCGCGCCGGGGCAATTTCGTCATTTTTTGCGACGGTGTCTGAATGGGCTGAAATTTGGCTGGTTGACTGGAAGTAAAAATCTCACCGGGGGCAATTTCGTCATTTTTCGCGATGGTGTCGGAATGGGCTAAAATTTGACAAGTTGATCGAAAAAAAACCGCGCCAGGGGTAATTTCGTCATTTTTCTCAACGGTGTCGGAATGGCATGAAATTTGGCTGGTTGATTGGAAGCAAAAATCGCGTCGGGGGCAATTTCGTCATTTTTTGCGACGGCGTCAGAATGGGCCAAAATTTGACAGGTTGATCGGAAACAAAAATCGCATCGGGGGCAATTTCGTAATTTTTCGCGACGGTGTCGCAATGGGCTCAAATTTGACGGGTTGATCGGAAACAAACATCGGGCTAGGGGCAATTTCGTCGTTTTTCTCAACGGTGTCGGAATGGGCTAAAATTCTGCGTGTTGATGGGAAACAAAAATTGCGCCGGGGGCAATTTCTTCATTTTTCGCGACTGTGTCGGAATGGGCTCAAATTTGCCAGGTTGATCGGAAACAAAAATCGTGCCGCGGGCAATTTCGTCATTTTTCGCGACGGTGTCGAAATTGGCTGAAATTTGGCTTGTTGACTGGAAGTGAAAATCGCGCCTGGGGCAATTTCGTCACTTTTAGCGACGGTGTCGGAATGAGCTAAAATTTGACAGGTTGATCGGAAGCAAAAATCGCGCCAGGGGCAATTTCATCATTTTTCCTGACAGTGTCGGAATGGTCTCAAATTCGACAGGTTTATCGAAAACAAAAATCGCGCCGGGGGCAATTTCATCATTTTCCCCGACGGTGTCGGAATGGGCTCAAATTTGACAGGTTGATCGGAAACAAAAATTGTGCCGGGGGCAAT
>NW_019238695.1:0-1897 GCF_002742605.1 Olea europaea var. sylvestris | reverse complement strand
TGGAAGAACAAGCACTTGCTTATTTGGAACGGTTGGATTGTCGGCGATCGAAGAACTGAGTGTGGCTTTTGAATACGGTGTCCATTTTGGGCCCATAAGTACTTTTTGGAAATGTAGCTATCCTCTTGGATCGAACCCATGATTTTCATCATGTCGTATGAGTGATCTCGACCATTTGTCGAAGAACAAGCACTTGCTTATTTGGAATGCTTGAATTGTCGACGATCGAAGAACTGAGTGTCACTTTTGCATAAGGTGTCCGTTTTAGGCCCATAAGTACTTTTAGAAAATGTAGCGACCCTTTTGTATTGAACCCACCCTTTTTCGCATGATGTATGAGGGATTTTGGTCCTTTGTGGAAGAACAAGCACTTGCTCATTTGGAATGCTTGGATTGTAGGCGATCGAAGAATTGAGTGTGACTTTTGCGTATGACGTCCATTTTGGGACCATAAGTACTTTTCGGAAATGTGGCGATCCTTTTGGATTTAACCCACCATTTTGCTCACATCGTATGAGGGATTTTGGTCATTTGTGGATGAACAAGCACTTGCTTATTTGGAATGTTTGAATTGTCGGCGATCGAAGAACTGAGTGTCACTTTTGCAAACGGTGTCCGTTTTGGGCCCATAAGTACTTTTTGGAAATGTAGCGATCCTTTAGTATTGAACCCACCCTTTTTCGTGTGATGTATGAGGAATTTTGGTCCTTTCTAGAAGAACAAGCACTTGCTCATTTGGAATGCTTGGATTGTAGGCGATCGAAGAACGGTGTGTGACTTTTGCATACGGTGTCCGTTTTGGGCCCATAAGTACTTTTCAGAGATGTAGCGATCCTTTTGGATTTAACCCACCCTTTTGCTCACATCGTATGAGGGATTTCGGTCGTTTGTGGATGAACAAGCACTTGCTTATTTGGAATGCTTGAATTGTCGGCGATCGAAGAACTGAGTGTCACTTTTGCATACGGTGTCCGTTTTGGGCCCATAAGTACTTTTAGAAAATGTAGCGACCCTTTTGAATTGAAATCACAGTTTCATCATGATGTATGACGGATTTTGGCCATTTGTGGACGAACAAGCACTTGCTTATTTGGAACGGTTGGATTGTCAGCGATCGAAGAACTGAGTGTGACTTTTGCATACGGTGTCCGTTTTGGGCCCACAAGTACTTTTTTGAAATGTAGCGATCCTTTTGGATTGAACCCACCATTTTTTGCATGATGTATTAGGGATTTTGGTCCTTTGTGGAAAAACAAGCACTTGCTCATTTGGAATGCTTGGATTGTAGGTGATCGAAGAACTGAGTGTGACTTTTGCATACGGTGTCCGTTTTGGGCCCATAAGTACTTTTCGGAAATCTAGCGATCCTCTTGGATCGAACCCATGCCTTTCATCATGTCGTATGTGTAATCTCGACCATTTGTCGAAGAACGTGCAGTTGCTTATTTGGAATGCTTCGATTGTCGACAACCAAAGATCTGAGTGTCACTTTTGCATACTGTGTCCGCTTTCGGCCCATAAGTACTTTTCAAAAATGTAGCGACCCTTTTGAATTGAACTCATAGTTTCATCATGATGTATGATGAATTTTCGCCATTTGTGGACGAACAAGCACTTGCTTATTTGGAACTGTTGGATTGTCCGCGTTCGAAGATCTGAGTGTGACTTTTGTATACGGTGTCCGTTTTGGGCGCATAAGTACTTTTTGGAAATGTAACGATCCTCTTGGATCGAACCCACACTTTTCATCATGTCGTGTGAATGATCTCGACCATTTGTTGAAGAACAAGCAATTGCTTATTTGGAAAGCTTAGATTGTCGGCGATCGAAGAACTGAGTTTCACTTTTGCATACGGTGTCCGTTTTGGTCCCATAAGTACTTTTAGAAAATGTAGCG
>NW_019238694.1:0-1897 GCF_002742605.1 Olea europaea var. sylvestris | reverse complement strand
ATTTCTCCACATAAAATATTCTTAAGATTTTATCTTTATAGATTGGGATGAGTTAAGCAATATTCTATATCTATCTCTATAGATCAGGTTGCTTCCCCATATCGTTCATGAATAAATTCTTTAACAACCATTATTTCAACAATTGAAATATCGGAATGTTATTTCCTATAATATTAGGAATATAACAATGCTCCCACTATTTTCTTTTAAACAGACAATTCGTCTTCAAATTTGATATAATCAAACATTTTGACTTTTCCATCAAATCGAAAATTTCAACTCCAAGAGACTTATTTTAACCCATAGTCACGGTGTGCAACTAATGCAATAAAAATTCAAATAAACTTTAGCATGGCTACAAGCGAAAGGTTTCGTCAAGGCCAACACTTAACCTTTTGCTACTAGCCTTACTTTATATGTACGGATATTCCCATCCATCTCAACTTTTTCCTTATAAACCACTTACAATCTATGGGTTTTATCTCATCAAGCGGGTCAACCAAGGTCCATACCTTGTTCACATACGTCAAGTTCATTTCGAATTTTATGGCCTCTTGCTATCTCTTTTATGTCAACACTTGATTTTGTTTTTGTGAAATTAGTAGGTTCATCATCCTGTATCAGCAATGCCGGATTAGTAATCCTGGATTCACACCTTCTTGAAGGTCGAATGATCCTACTAGATTCATACAGAGCTGTCAAGTCCTCAGGAGTTTCTACTTCCTGATCAAGAGTATGCTCCACATCATATATGGGATCAAACTTGGATTCATCTACTTGGTTAACTATATCTGTAGACTCTTGAACTCTTTCAAGTTCTATTTTGCTCTCATTGTCCTCCATAGAGTAAACATTTCTCTAAGAAGACGATATATCGTGAGACGAAGACATTCTTCTCAATGGGATAATATAATTAATATCCAAATATTTGTTTTGGATATCCCACAAATATGTATTCATCTGATGTATATACTCAAGTTTATCCGATTCAATGCGCTTCAAATAAGCGTCACAGTTCTAAACTTTCATATGAGATAAGTTAGGACTATTGCCTTTCCATACTCCTACGGAATTCTGCTAACCAACTTAGATGAGACATGATTTAGTGTGTAGCACACTGCAATCAATGCATGACTCCAAAAGGATTTTGCGAGATTTGCATGACTCATTTTTAATTGGACTATATCTAATAGTTTATGATTCCTCCGTTCAAATACATCACAATGTTACAGTGTATATGGATGAGTTTACTGTAAGAGAATCTCATTCTCTCTTAGATAATCTAAATTTTATTTTTAAGATATTCTCACTTCGATCGGATCTTAATGTGAGGGTATCTTTGCCTATTTATTTCTCTATTTTTAGCTTGAATCCTTTGAACCTTTCAAAAGCTTTACACTTGGATTTCGTCTAGCATACATGACAATTTCGCTAGATTATTTCTATAATAGTCATTAGTCATTTTGATAAAATAAGAGAAACATCACTTGACATCGTTTGACATGGGGCCACATGTATCAGTATGCTTTAGACCAGTATTTATGTAGACCTTTCTCCTTTTCAAGTAAAAGGTGATTTAGTCATTGTGCCAAATAGGCATGATATGCACTTGTCAAATGATTCAAAATCAGTTGACTGCATATATACATCTCTATGTAATATTGAAATTGCATATCATCTATATGACCAGGTCCGCAATGTCAGACTTAGATATTATTTAGATTATCACTTTTATACCTTTTAACTTCTGTACTCATTATAGAATGCTTAGTATATAGAATATAAATGTTATTTGTAGCTTACCATACCATAAAGATCTTAATCAAGATAAGCATGAATAACAATTGTTCACACCATTAAAATAATTCATGTCCAAACATGAAATTCATTTAATGTT
>NW_019238693.1:0-1897 GCF_002742605.1 Olea europaea var. sylvestris | reverse complement strand
AAAAAACTCGAATTTTTCTTGAAAAAAAAACCACTTTTCATTGGCTCGATTCCAATCGAATTAGACTAGAATTTGCTGAAAACAAACATGCCCGAAGTTATCATGAAATCAAAAACCATTTTTCATTGGCTCGATTCCAATAAAATTAGACAAGCAATTCGCCAAAAGAGAACAGACCCGAAGATATCATGAAACCAAAAACAACTTTTCATTGGTTCGATTCCAATCGAATTAGACAAGCAATTCGCCAAAAATGAACAAACCCGAAGTTATCACGAAATTAAAAATCACTTTTCATTGGCTCGATTCCAATCGAATTAGACAAGCAATTTGCCAAGAGAGAAGAAACCCGAAGTTATCTTGAAATCAAAAACCACTTTTCATTGGCTCGATTCCAATCGAATTAGACAAGCAATTGGCCAAAAATTAACAAAACCAAAGTTATCATGAAATCAAAAACCACTTTTCATTGGCTCGATTCCAATTGAATTGGACTAGTAATTACCTAAAAAGGGATTCAAATTGAATGAGACAAGCAATTCGCCAAGAACGAACAAAGCCGAAGTTACTACGAAATCAAAAATCACTTTTGATTGACTCGATTTCCATCGAATGAGATAAGCAATTCGTCGAAAACGAACAAACCCGAAGTTATAATGAAATCAAAAATCACTTTTCATTGGCTTGATTCCAGTCGAATTAGACAACCAATTCACCGAAAATGAAAAAACACGAAGTTATCATAAAATCAATAACCACTTTTTGTTGGCTCGATTCCAATCGAATTAGACAAGTAATTCACTTAAATATTGAACCAACCCGAAGTTATCAAGAAATCAAAAACCACTTTTCATTGGCTCAATTCCAATCGAATTAGAACAACAGTTAGCTAAAAACGAACAAATCCTAAGTTATCATGAAATCAAAAACCACTTTTCATTAGCTTGATTCCAAACGAATGAGGCAAGCAATTCGCCAAAAACGAACAGACCCGAAGTTATCATGAAATCAAAAATCACTTTTGATTTATTCGATTCCAATCGAATGAGAAAAGCAATTCGCACAAAATGAACAAACCCGAAGTTATAATGAAATCAAAAAATCACTTTTCATTAGCTCGATTACAATCGAATTAGACAAGCAATTCGTCGAAAGAGAACAAACTCGAAGTTATCAAGAAATCAAAAACCAATTTTCATTGGCTCAATTCCAATGGAATTAAACAAGCAATTCGCTAAAAATGAATAAACCCAAAGTTGTCATTAAATCAAAAACCACTTTTCATTGGCTTGATTCCAATCGAATTAGACAAGCAATTCGCCAAAAAAAGAACAGACCCGAAGATTTCATGTAATCATAAAACCACTTTCCATTGGCTCAAATCCAATCGAATTAGACTAGCAATTCGCCAAAAACGAACAAACTCGAATTTATCTTGAAATAAAAAATCACTTTTAATTGGATCGATTCCAATCGAATTAGACTAGCAATTTATCGAAAACGAACATACCCGATGTTATCATGAAATCAAAAACCACTTTTCATTGGCTCGATTCCAATCGAATTAGTCTAGCATTTCTAAAAAAGCGAACAAACCCGAAGGTATTTTGAAATCAAAAACCACTTTTAATTGGATTGACTACAATCGAATGAGACAAGCAATTCGCCAAGAACGATCAAACCCGAAGTTACCATGAAATCAAAAATCACTTTTCATTGGCTCGATTCCAATCGAATTAGTCTAGCATTTCTAAAAAAGCGAACAAACCCGAAGTTATTTTGAAATCAAAAACCACTTTTAATTGGATTGACTACAATCGAATGAGACAAGCAATTCGCCAAGAACGATCAAACCCGAAGTTACCATGAAATCAAAAATCACTTTTGATTGACTCAA
>NW_019238692.1:251547-267284 GCF_002742605.1 Olea europaea var. sylvestris | reverse complement strand
TTTTCACTATCACCATCAGCAGCCGAGGCAATCATAGTATGTTCCTTAGCATCTTCCACATCCAGCTCAAGCAATGAGAAGGCATTTGACAGGTCACTCATTTTCACTCAGAAAGATGCTAATCCTTGTTCATTAAGCTTCAGAAGGACTTACTAACAAAAGCCTCAGCATGCGTGATAGTCTGGTGGGCAAATTTGAAAAGAAATAAAAGAATTACTCCTGTTCAATTTAGCAGAATGATAATAATACAGAAGCTTAAAAATTCAAGACCAACTACTAAGCTTAAATGGTATATATAAATACTAACCCTCCTCCTTCCCCAGCCTCTCCCACAATATGTAATAGCTTAATCTCTTTAAATGGTTCATAATCCACTGTTGTTATGTACTTGAACGTGTTGCTTGTAAAGTTCCTCCAATTTTTCTTTAATATAATTTGTTTTAATAAAAATTGAGAAAATTTCCTCCTCTATTTGGTTAGTCTTGGGAAGCAAAATGAAAATAATCACAGTTTAAAAATGGAGTAAGAGATTAAGGGAAAAAAAAGGTCTACATGTATCTAAAGGAGCCAATTCTTTCTCAAACAGTCAGACAGAGGGTGCCCTTGAGGCTTGATGAAGCAAATGAAAATTACATGTTACGTGCTTTGATTCTTCTTTTCTTTTTTCTTTTTTACTTCTGTGTCCATAGCAATAACTTTTGTTTAAAATCTCGGCCATTTTTATTGGCTTTGCAACATATTTTAAACTTATATGGTGTCAGAAACACTCTCCTAACAGTTGGCATTAGTTTTTAATGTTGAGTGAAGATATAGTCCATCAATATTTATTAGGAACCAAGCTTAGTTTGTTGTTGGTGTTATTCTATGCAGTTCATCAACAATAAACAAGATTGATGCCAAGAATTAAGACTAGTTGTAAATGCAAATGAAGAAATTCCATCTCATACTGCAACTTCAAGTATAAATGAAAAAAATAAATCTAATATAAGAATGTGGCTCTCGTTACTTTCTCACAAGCTTGCATTGAACAAGCACATCAAGTCATTTTCTACATCAGTGCTAAATTGTGGACCACACAAGGCAGACGACTGGGAACTGGATTTCCAGGAATGAATAAAGTAGCAAAGGACCAAGTTGTTAGTGAGCAGGATTTGTTTGGTCCTCTATTTAGCTGTACATGAATTCTAGCTTGACCAATAGCTTGTTTATAATCTAGCTATATGACTTTGTTATTTTCTACGCATACTGAAACATTTAGGTCTAATTGGCAGTTGTGTGGAGAGGCCACCAATACACGCAAATTATTTTGGAGAACTATATTTTTTCCATCCGACGCAAATTCCACACATGCAACCCTCACTTGCACGAAGAAATGCGAGCTAAACAGGGCACTGCAATNTATATTTTTTCCATCCGACGCAAATTCCACACATGCAACCCTCACTTGCACGAAGAAATGCGAGCTAAACAGGGCACTGCAATTTCACTGTTAAGAAAGAAGAACAATGTGCAACTATGGCAGAACCATTAATACGGTGCGACCATCATACAATGAGCAGGTAAATAGAAAGTTGTGTGTCAATAATCCATCAAAATACATATAAATAATCTGAAACATGCAACCAACGTAACCTATCAGTTCAGCAAATCGTAACCTTTCAAAATGGACAAAATTCCACGATTTTGAACTCCTAAACATCTACTAACCTACTTTGTGTAATAAATTCATAATTTGGACTCAAATTTCAACGCGAGCTTGATCTAGATATTTGGAGTTCACTAACTCGTTGAACTACCGCATACCTCTCCGTCAAAAGTTTGTATTGAGGTTCGATTCACCCCAATATTTGGAATTCCGACCACAATTACCAACAAAATGATTATAAATCCTAATAAACTAGAACAGTGAAGATAAATTAACTGATTAATGGAATCATCAACAATATAAAGGAAAGCGTGCAGAGAGAGCGAGAGTGACTGACCAGTGCCGTTGGGGCTTCCAGCAGAGAAGGAAACTTTGGTTGCGAGACTGACCAGTCAAAACTTCCGATGCAACCTAAAAGCTATTATTATTATTTTTATTTATCATTTTTTTTTTGGGTCAAATTTGGGTACACTACTTTGCTTTCCTATTTTCCACTTTCATTATTTTGAAAATAATACATTTTTTTCTTCTTTTCAAATGCACGTTGTTCAACAAAATAATATTAGACAAAAATTCAAAATTTTTTTAATCACATAACTGCATCAAATTACTATTCCAAAGTGTATTCTTAGTTATAAAAAAGGCTGAACCATGTGCTTAAATTTACTTATTTACTTATTTCATGATTATCTAAGTGCCTGTTTGGCATCTCTTAAAATTTTAAATTATTCGCTATGGTATCATTCTCTACAACATATTCATACAATAAAATATTATACACATAAATTAGTAAAGTTTCTTTACTTTTTAACCACACATTTTCAAAAAAATACTATTTAAAAATCTTTATCTTTCCAAATAATAGGCAAAAAACCGGGGCTAAATTTACTTGTTTACTTATGGTCAACATTTGACGTACTCTGTTTCTCAACAACCATTGAATTTGTATTGGTTTTAAGAAACCAATTCTATCAATAAAATCCAAGCCAAGTAATTTAAGAAAGGGTGGGCGTCGAGTGGGTCAGTTCAAGTATTTCAATACTCAGAACCACCCATTATATTTCGAGTATTTTGTAAATAGATCCATTCGGTTCCACATAATTATTGGACCCAAACCCGAACCATCGGTTCCGATTTGGGTTCAGTTCTACCCATAACATTTTTTTGAATACGCATTTAGTGAATCCAATCATGTAATTAGACAAATTATTCATAAACTATCCATCGGTCATAGATTTAGTAACTAACATTAATGGACTAATCATCCTAGACATAAACAGAGCCATAACGAATTAGAAGTTACGCAAAAAAATTAATAAAATCGGCCTTAAAAGAGCATGAAAACCTAGTCAGAATAAAATATATATAAAAAAACTTTAATAGGAGTATAAGACCAGCATAAAGAGCCAAGAAAAAATAGTAACCTAAAAAAATCAAGTTTTTTGAAGTAATCATATCAATACACAAGAAAAATTCAAATGAAGACTTGAAGATAATATAATAGGAAAAAAAAAGTATGTCTTGCAAGAGTTACAAAAATTACTTGTGGTGTCGATGCAAGAGACAAAGCTATTGTAGCAAGAGTAATATTGACGAGAAGGAAATGCAAAGAGCAAACTGGGAAAGAAGGGCGGCAGGAGATTCTAGTGACTGAAAGAGAGAAAATGTGTTATTATCTTTACAGCTTTAGTATTGAGTTATACTTAAATTGCTTTTGGGTAAGGGAAAATTCCATTATTGAGATATTAAGTATGATATATTTCGAAATTAAAAAAACAAGTTTGAAAATTCAAAAATTGTATTTTTATTAAATTTTATGATTTAATTATTTAATTAATTTAATATATTTAGATCATAGATCTATACAATTTGGTCACAAATTAACAATTTATTATTTTTTGGTAACAAATCAAAAATTTTATGTCACAAATTATTTTACAATCACAATTCAAAAATTTTGCAAGTCACGGTTTGTTCATCAATCACAAATCAAAAAATTAATTAGCCACAGATTGATTTCTAGTCACAACTTATCAATTTATTAGTCACGAGTCAAAAATTTTATAGGTCACGTATTATTTTTCGATCACTGATAAATTTGTTTATAAACCACAGATTATTCATTGATCACAAAATCAAAACTCTTATTGGTCACAACTCATATATTCATTTCAAATTATTAGATTAATTGGTCACGATTAATTTTTTAGTTACAACTTAATCAATTGTAAGTCACAATAGCAAATTTTAGGTCGCATATAATAAATTTAGTCACGGTCACATATTCGACTGCATATTATTTCTGCATATTATTTACTGATTACAAATTAACAATTTACTGATTATAACATAATTGGTCACACGCACTCTTCTCCACCCACTTCAACATCACCAACCACCACCTCGCCAAATCCAACATCACCGCCAGTTTCACCAATGTCAAAACCAC
Organism: Olea europaea var. sylvestris; assembly: GCF_002742605.1. Taxonomy (NCBI): domain Eukaryota; kingdom Viridiplantae; phylum Streptophyta; class Magnoliopsida; order Lamiales; family Oleaceae; genus Olea; species Olea europaea. The sequence goes on along the minus strand of NW_019238692.1, from coordinate 263,190 downwards.
TCAAATCCCCAACAACAAACGACCACCACTACTCCGACAACAACAAAAAAACCATCACCACCACTAGCCACACTATCGCATCACCACCACCACCCCATAACTCGTAACAACACCACCATAACCCATCTCGCCAAAACGACCACCATAGATCCACCATCATCACCACTGATCAACAACTGAAACCGCAACCCACCACAGATCCACCATCATCACCAAAACCCAACACCGTACTGCAACCACCCTCAACCACAGCACCTTGCCGGATCCACTACTCTCTACTAGGAACACCATCACTACACAGATCACCATCCAAACCCTACCCAAACCGCCACCACACAAATACCACCACCACCATCACATAAAAAAACCATCCAAACCCAAAAAATTGCCACCAACCCAAACTGCCTCTCATTCACACACACCTACGAAGAGTCGTCGATCTGTTTTCCAGTATCATTTCACCAATGCTACTCGCAGTGATTCGCGAACCACAACTCACAGTGGATTTGCTACAGAAATAGGAGAGGAGAAGAGAGGAGAGGGAGAGTCATCGACGTCATCGGAGTAGAGAGTGATGACGGCAACATTGCTTCAATTGGCTTATCCGGCGCCGACGATCTCACTTTATTTCCTCACTGTTGATAGTCGGCTGTCGAGAGGGGAGAATAGAAAAAAATATAGAGAGAGTGAGACGAGAGAGAAATGTAGAGATAGAGTTTTGGGAATTAATTAGGGTTTGTGTGTAATGGTGTACATATATTTAGTAAAAATATTAATTAAAATAAAATCTCTAATTTTTGAAAGGTTAAACCACTCATCTTATTTTGGAATTGTGAATTTTTAAAGTATGTAATTGTGTAATTTTCACTTTGGGAAAAATAAATATATTTGGACTTAGGTAACTAAAATGGCCAAAAGCTTTGGAATGGATATTTTCTTTCGGCTGAATTGAGCAACCTATTTAGTGTTTAAATTATAAATATTAAATTTTGTAATTTTTTTATGCAATCCAGTAACTATTAAAAAAAATTATAAAAATATCAGTTCCATTCGGTTACCAACGGCTCCAATTCAAGACAAAAAATCAAACCAGGCCCACTCAGTTCTCGATTTTCGATTCCTATTTATTTCTTTCGAGAACTGAACCGGTACCTCCAATTTCGGTTCGAGAGATTCGGTTCCCGTTAAAATGCCCACCCCTAAATTGCATGGGAAGCTCTAAAAAATGTAATTCAACTGAAACTATAATTATCAGAAGTATCCATATCGAGAAAAAATCATTACTCTTAAAAATACGAAACTCTTCTTGTGATACGATAAAACGAGACCAAACTCAGTATCTTTTATCTCGCTACGCATGAATTTCTAGCCCTTGATTGAGCCTTATTTTATTAAAAAAATTCATTCTTGAAAAGTGTTTGATCTCATTTCAAGCACATATTTTTTAACAATATAATATTACACGCAAAATTTTTCTTTATTTTTTAACCATACATTTTTTTTATCAATACACTATTTAAAAATGTATTTTTTTTTTTTTACAAAAACGAGACTCAAACAAGGGCTAAACAAATGCTTCTTTGTAAATTGTTTCAAAGATAAAATTCAACTTGTAAAGTTTGATATCAAGAAACAAATATTTTGAGTGCTTTATAATCCGCGAATCCTACAAAATATATAAATTTTAAATGAGCCAAAAATTATAAATCCTAAAAAATATTACAAATAAACTCAAAACTTTATATTTTTTACCACACATTTTCAAAAAGATTACAATTTGAAAATAATTTGTTGTCCAAAATCTTACGAAGATGGAGCCCAAACAAGGGCTATGTTTGTTATGGTTCAAATAATATATTTTTTAATGAAACAATAAATAATATCCAATGATTCCAATCCATATCGCATCGTGTTATTGTATTCTCATATTCAAACGAGAAGGAATTGCATCCACACCTATTTTTTAATCTTTATTTCAATAATCAGGTGCAAATTTTTTTCCTTCGTAAATCAGGTGCACTCCACCCCCACACTCATACATTCATTGAAAATATCTCGTTACTACATTTCAACGATCTTTCTATTTTTCTCTCTACATTCAAATCCATAACTCTCTCTTCTATACTTATTGTTGAACCACCATCGAATTGGCATTCAACACATCCTAAACATTGGCGTTCGATGCCAAGCTACCTCGATTCCACTTCCCTCTCCATCTCCGATCGTGCAGTAGCCTGTCAGCTCCAGCCTCCTTGAATCGGCAACCACACTCTACCGCATCACTCGTCATTTGATGCTTGATGTCATTGGCCATTCTATTTCGTCACTGTTGAATCTCAACTCTATTTCTCTCTCCACTGTTGGCCCCATGGGCGGGAGTGAGATAAATTGTATTGTGACAAATGAATTGGGTAATTGTGATTAGTTAACTAAGTAATTTGTGATCTATTAAATGCATATTTGTGACTAAATATATAAGACTTGTGCCTCACAAATTGTGTTTTTGTGACTGTGATTTTTTGTGATTAGTACATAATTATAATCATAAATTGTGTGTTTATTGTGATCATGGCATGTTTGATTAATTATATATCATAAAATTTCATGTCATAAAATTTCATGGTAGATCACCAAATATAAGCAACTGATTTTTGAGAAATTTTATTATTTCTTAAATTTAAAAATGTATATAGAAAGTACAATAAGTCTTTGTTTGAGTCACATTATTTTTATAAAAATATATTGATGAAAAATATGTGATTAAAAAATAAAAAAAATTAAATTTACATGTAATATTATTTTATTAAAATTTGGGTAATCGAAATTATGCTAACTTATTGTTTAAAATATATATATTTTTAAAGAACGTCGGTCAAGCAGAACCTGATTATGCATTTTTCCAATCAAATAACCACAAGAGGTGGAACGCGACTCTCAGAAAACGGGCCGGGTCGAATCCCAGACGGGTGGGGTTTTCGATAATTGGGGCAAAGGGTTTCTCTCTTTCCTGCTACGCAGCCGCTCAAGAAGGAGAAGAAAATCACTCTTCTTCTTCTTTTACTCTTTCATTTTTCTACGACACTGTCAAATTTTGAACTGAAAATGGCTACACTTACCACTCCGCCTACTGCTGTAACAGATCCACCGGCAGCAGGTTCTAGTCCTGCAGTGGCTGAACCGCAGAAAGTGGATTACATGAACCTTCCTTGCCCTATTCCCTACGAGGAGATTCACCGCGAAGCTCTCAGTTCGTGCATTTTATCTTTCTTTTAATTTTATTTTAAATGCTGCCTTTTTTATCTCTGCTCTAGATTTTATTTTCACTGTTTGCCCTCGGCAGTTCTGTATTTTCTGATTCTACGAATGGCGAGGTGTAATATACAGTACGGAGTAATTATCATTTTGCATTAGACCCTAACTAATTAGTTTTGGCTGATTTTGATTTTCTTTGACTTTCATGTATTAAAGTAGGATTCAAGTGGAGGCCTAATGTTTTTCTTTAACTCGGGAGTTTTGTATAGTTAGGTCAAGAAATCAATGAGTGCGGGAGTGGGAATGCTCGAGTGAAAACTTCACGAGTGAATTGAGAATAGATATACTCGAAATGATAATGTTGTTTTATTGGAAGACTTTCATAGAGCTACCTACTTGTTAAAATAATTAAGACTAAAATTTCATCATTTTTATTCCTTGTGATGTGAATGCTATAATACTTTATCATAAAAATAAATGACAGTACATGGAGTTGCTTCCCATTCTTCTGCTAACAACACAATTATTTTCCATGCAACTACAAATAGTAACTAGAAAATTCAGAGTAAAGTTTTAGGGAGGAAAGAATTGCTTAAATAACCAAAGAGAAGTCTAACTCTCAACTACATAAAGGCCACACGAGGCCTGTTATGTTTGGCTCCACATGTGAGTGAGACTGACAATTAATGCGTAGGTGCAAAATAAGTTTTTACTTGTTTCTCTTGGCATTGGATGAGAGTAGAGCATGGGTTCTGTGAACTTGCTCTGTATCCTCCAGTTCTGGAGATCTTTATGATGCTGGGTCATGATTTAGGTGTCCTAAAGTGATAGAATGGGCTTGGGGATTTATCAAGTACCTTTTTCTGGAGTTCTAAATACCATTTTAAAATGAACTTTGCTTTCATAATCAAGAGACGTTGATAGGCAAGTAAAGGTAATCCGTGCCACTGTAGCCCCTGTTTGGTACCGATTAAAATCCAAATTTTAATCTAAGTTAAAGTCAACAATCAATTTTAACCACATATTCTATGGGTCCCTGCAACTTTTCAACTACACGTTTCATCAACTTTTATCGAAATCTACTAAAAATCCAATTTTAATACTACCAAACAAGGGCATAGTGATTTTATAGATGCATTAGCAAAAGGTTCTATATGTTTCTCGCAAATGTCGACAATAGGTTTACTTAATTTTGCTTATACTACCTGGTGACATTCCTAATACTAGTGGACAGTGAAAATGCCACAAAGAAATGAACATGGATATCCTTCAAATTTATGATACATAAATGGAGAAAATGCTGATAAAATTTCCTCTAAAAGGAGTTGAAAGTATAATGATGGCTTTATAATTTAGGTTATGCGTAATATTTACATGGCCTTTTGTTATCTCTGTTTCGTTGTCTCTTAGGTATTATCAGATATTAACGTTGGACCCTTAATGAAAAATAACCATCGATTGATTTCAGAATAGTATCTTATCCCTTGATTTAGAATGAACTATTCCTTGTGTTTCAAAATTCTCATCAGACGGTTAACATGTTAGTTATTTGAAATTTTGATTTGGTTAGATTCTATTGGTGAAATGATAATTGTATTGGATGTAATTGGCAGTGTCTTTGAAGCCAGAACTTTTTGAAGGGATGCGTTTTGATTTTACTAAAGGACTCAATCAGAAATTTTCACTGAGTCACAGGTGGTTTCCTGCTACTATATTATCTTTTTACTTGTATTTGTGATACTTTTTTATTATAATTTTTTTTGGGTGGGGTTGCCTTATCCTTCCCTTAATGATTATCGGACATGCATGTTTACCGTTCATCAGTGTGATGATGGGCCCTACAGAAATTCCTTCTCAGTCATCTGAAACAATTAAAATTCCCACTGCTCACTACGAGTTTGGCGCTAACTTCATTGACCCAAAGGTTTTTATATTTTCCCTTAAACTATTCTTTGCATTTACGTGTTGGCTTCATTCACGCATGGGAGCACTCTTTGTTCTTTGGCAGTTGATGCTTTTTGGGAGGGTATTGACTGATGGCAGACTGAATGCAAGATTGAAGTGTGATTTGACCGAGAATCTTACTTTGAAGGGCAATGCTCAAGTACAATATTCTATTTCTCAATTAATCAATGATCTCTTTCCATTCACAACTGTTCAAAAGCTGGTGACATCTGTTCATTTCTTCTGTAGCTTACACACGAGCCACATATGTCGCATGGCATGTTCAATTTTGATTATAAGGTTAGCATTTTAACTTCTTCAAAAGTGATAGCACATGGTTGTTTGGATGAATTTCAGGGATTCATGCAGTTATTGTGAAATCCTGTGTCTACATAGTAAGTAATGTACTTCTATATGGGTATGTCCAGCTGGCATGCAACATCATACACCACATAATTGCCCGCAAACGATGCCAGTGTAACGTTGGAATGACAAGTTAGGAGCTAATTGTATCCCCATTTTTACTTATGTACAGGGATTGGATTATAGGACTCAACTTCAATTAGGAAATGGAGCCTTATTAGGTGCAAGTTACATCCAGGTAAACTTATTTTCAAAATTTCATCTTCAATACTTGTACATGCACTAGAAAACTGGAGATTCTATTTATGGAAATATGTACTTATTGGCTTTATAGTGTATGTAAGTACAATTTGCAGACCTCTATGACCCGCTATGTGAATGATAGTTTTTTGAGAGATTGAATTGGACTGGGTATTCGTTGAAGCGGATGACATATTTGCGTGGGCATCCTGGGTTCTTTTCCCGTTAGACCATAAGGATTTACACCATATTGCAAGATTATGCAAGCTTGTTATATGAAATGCACCAATTCCTTAGCTAGCTACCCTTGAGAGAAATAAATGAATTCCAAAGATATCGGTGATGTAATGCATAGGATTAGAGTAACTTGGATGAAATGATGAAGTGCTAAAGGAATTCTACAGTGTCCATAAACTGTCTTGCCTTCTAGATCAAAGGATTGTAAACAGATTTTTATAATTTAAATAACGTTTGAAGCTTGTCATGAAAGCCTGCTTTATCATGCATTACTAATTGAAAGTAGGAGTGAATCGTCCAAATGATCACTGAACTTTATAAAAAGTTTTTAAGGGTTTATTGAACTTTAAAAATCATCTAAATGGTCACTGAACTTTGCAAAAGATTCCCACGAGGTCATTGAACTTTGCAAAAGGTTCCCACAAGGTTGACCCCTGGTAAATCTTTTGCAAAGTTCAGTGACCATTTAAATAATTTTTAAAATTCAGTTACTCCGTAGAAACATTTTGCAAAGTTTAGTGACCATTTAGGTGATTTTTGAAGTTCGGTGACCCCTTGAAAACCTTTTGCAAAGTTTAATGACAATTTGGACAATTCACTCTGAAATTAGAGAAGAAAGTTGGTTGTTGGTAGTTTCTTCATCATCGTGCTAATTATTTGTTGGCACTTTTGATAAATTGCTAACAAAAGTGCAGGACTGGAACCATACCGGATCAGACCAAATTGGCTGGTACTACTTAAGTTTTAAATAGTTTTGACCTTCCGGTTACTAGAACCCAGAACCAGTACGTTCGTTTTGGTTCTTGGTTTTAATACCCAGAACAGAAAATCCGAAATGAACTGAACTTTTAACATGTTTGGTTTAGTCATTTATATAACTTACTCTATATTTAATGTAAATTCTCTCATTACCAGTACCGAACCGACTGGTTCGTTCCATTCGGTTCTGTTCCATTATTACATTTCGAACCAATGGCTCCATTATATGATTTTCATTGGTTCTTGGTTTGATTTAATTGTGTTCAAAAGTGGACCTTGCTCACCCCTAATTTGTGTTGTCATCTTCTGGATTTTATATTTAATAACAACTTTTTATGAGATGCATGCTACAAACCATATATGAATTTCACTCTCTTGCATTTTTTTTGTTGGTAGTTTGATTCTTTTGAATAAAGATGGAACTTTTATATCTGAGAAATCAGTCATCAATGGAATTTGATGTACACTTGCAGAGCGTGAGCCCTCATTTGTCATTGGGTGGTGAGGTCTTCTGGGCTGGTCAACATCGAAAGTCTGGCATTGGATATGCTGCCCGCTATAACACAGACAAGATGGTACAGTTTTCAACTTTCTGTTGAGAGACATGCCCAAAATTTTATGCACCTTCATCTCACATATTTTTTGTATTCCACTTAATGTTTACACCTGATCTCAATCAGTTGGTGTTCCTCTTCGTTGCAAATATAGTTTTCAATTCTTCTTTAGCTGCACATTCAAAGGGGAAGAACTATCTACTTAGATTGTTTTACTTAGACCATTGAATAGTTCAATTTTGATGCAAATGCTTTTGTTTCACCACACGTGACCAGTTTTTGATGTGTAATTGTATTTGTTGTTTGACATGCAGGTGGCAACTGGACAAGTTGCTAGCACTGGTATGGTTGCTCTAAGCTATGTTCAAAAAGTATCTGATAAGGTGAAACAGTTAACAGTTTGTAAGATATTATGTGGTTTCATATGTGTGATTTTCAAATTGTTTGATTCCCTTTTCAACTTTTCTGATCAGTTCGTTGGTTCTCTTATATGTAGGTTTCTCTGGCTTCAGACTTCATGTACAACTACATGTCTAGAGATGTTACAGCCAGCTTTGGTTATGATTACATCCTTCGGCAGGTAACTTCCAATCTGCATGTTTTATAGAGTTCCATACCTTTTATACAAGTCTATCATCACTCATCTTAGTTTATGTGATCTGACATATTGTGAATGAGAAGGGAATGAGGTCAGATAACGTAAAATTTAGCATCGGTGTAGTTTGATAAGTATTCTCATCCTCAACCTAAGAAATAGTCAAACTTAAAAATGTGATAGTTAATCTGCTATTTTTTTTTTTTTTTTTGGTTACAACTCTGGGAGTTTTCTGTTCTGATGGATTATTTTCATTTATAAGAAAATATTTTACCTTGTTATGTGCTTTGGATATGATATTCAGTAAGGAGATTCAATTGCATCCGTAGTACACATCATTTTCATTGTTCGTTTGAATTGTATCAGTCCCAATTGTCCAGAATAGTTCTTTGATATCAACTGATTCTGAGTTCTTCTTGTGTTACCAAATGGATGACCAATTTTACTCATTTATCTGACAGTGTCGTCTAAGAGGAAAGATTGATTCTAATGGTTGTGTGGCTGCTCTTCTGGAAGAGAGATTAAACATGGGTCTTAATTTTATTCTTTCTGCAGAGGTAAGTATCAACTCATGAGAAGATACTTTTGTCTAATTCACAGCGCTGAACTGTATTCCCGTTTTATCCTTTTCTTTTCTTTTTCTCCAAAATCTGGAAGTCAACAGTTACATAATAGCCAATCATAAATTGGAAGTGGGCAACGTGGTGATGAATTGCAATGTTCTAAACCGTCGACTGTCGACTTATTTAGACCTGCCCAGCATGCCTGTCCTTTATCTTACCTTGAGTAGAAAGAGGTTGTCTTCGTACATCCAATCTTTCCTTGCTTTCTTTGCATTTCGGCATCCTTTTATTTGTAGATCAATTCATTTCATTCTAAAAGTGCAGAAGTAATACCGGGTCCTTAAGATAATTAATGAGACAATGTGCACATGGACGTGCAACCTCGCATTTGTAGGTCATTTACCTGAGAATGAGTTGCTTGATTCCTTGCCTTGTAGATAATATTGTGATGTGAACATGAAGAGTTTTTATTTTTCAATTATCAAATTCTCACTTTCTTTTGTTTCGTGTATTACTACTATGTCCTGCAGATAGATCATCGGAAGAAAGATTACAAATTTGGGTTCGGTCTGACAGTGGGAGAATAAAATAGGACGCCTAGCCATTCCATATTTTCAATATAAGCTTATTGTTGGAAGAGCATCATTACGAGGAAATTTGTCTTCACTTGTGATTAGTAATAGAGAATCGGTTTTTGTACTTTTTCGAGGACAGCACATCTCTGCTACAACGTGCTTAGAATAGCCTTAGTTGATTTTGCAACTTGGAAATATTTGTTAGTATCTCCTGCAGAACTGTAGATTTTATTGTATTACAGGAAAAAAAAAATCTATTAATTTGTTATGGTTGCATTAACAAGAAGTTGCCTTACATATATGTTATATGTATTGCAGGTTTTTTGAGAGTATTATTTAAAAGGGTAAAAGCCATGGAGTATTGAGGGAAGCCATGATAACATTTTGAATTTCTTTTCTTTTACTTTGGATGGATTGTTAGAATATTTTCACTGATACAGATGGGAGGCAACAACTTTGCCTTTTATTTCTTTTTTTTCGAAGTGTTTCTCTCTTCCCTGGGCTGGCGTTTTGCAGTTTGTCATGCTTTCTATTCAGGAATTTGTTCAAAAAGTCTTTGAAGTGAAAAAGCAAAAATGTTTGCTTATTTTGTTGGATTTCAAATGGCTTCTTAGGGATGCAAGAGTTGTCCATGTTGTGCATCAATTGTTCAACGCCCCTATCTGCTTGTGTCCAAACGGGGTTGTGAACGTTGCTGACAGAGAATGTTTTTGTCACATAGATGTAGGATGTCCACACGGGTGGGAATATGCATACATTCGGATTGACACCTTGGATGACATTTCACACACATGGGAGTGGGGTCATGATTATTTTATTAGGCTCGGGTCTCTCGCCCATGTGTGAGGAGTGTCTTTCGAGATGTCAACCCGAATGTACACAGCATTATTGTCAAGAAATATATAGGTTCTGTCTGATAGCGTTTTTACTTTTTGTTTGAAGAGTTTCATGTGAAAGCTACTTCAAATTATCCTACAAAACATGCATAGAATAAATATCCTTTTAATTGTCAAGTTAAAAGGTTTTTTTTTAATCCTTTGTTCAATTTACATGGAAAGTATGTATTTGAATATGCGTGTATGAGTCCAAAATAACACTACATTTTCATTAAATATGAAAATTAGGATACATTTGATTGTCAATATTTTTCATGGAAAATGTGTTTTTTCACTCAAATTCATACTTTTGTGCTGTTTGATTGTTTTTTTTTTCATGGAAAATATTTTGTTATTTTTGGTCACGTGATCATATTTTTCTCAAAATCAAAGAAAATATTTTTTTTAGAGGCAGTAAGATTTTATTTTCCAGGAAATTCACTTTCTCTTTCTCTCTCATCTATCCACCAATAAAAAATGGACAAGTATAATATTTTTTAAGTTGAAAATTAAATCAATCAAACAATTTAGGCCTTGTTTGAACCACATTAATATAAAAATGAGAATGAAAAATATAGTCGTTACATGTCACACACAATAGATAGATTTTGAAATATGATGACTTGATGTGATGGATAACGGTTATATTTTTTCATTTTAATGAGTAAATAATGGGAAACAAACATGGACTTAGCCCCAGTTTGATACCTATTCATTGGTAACAAAAATGAAAAATATGAACGTTATCTATCACATCAAGCCACCATATTTGACTTTCTATCTTTTGTATGGGTCCCATAATAATTATATTTCTCATTTTCATTCTTACAAAAAATGGGTGCCAAATGGGGCCTTAATTAATTTTCTTTCCATACAAATTTCATACTTGTAATCAAACGTATCCTTAATGTCTATAAAACATCCTTTTCTCAAGTCAATTTCAATACGATAAGGAGGAAATGGATTACGGGGCCACATAATTTGGCGTAGCAAATTAATTTATTTAATTAATGAAGCATTAATACTTAATAGATTGGGCCATCAATTTATTACCTAAATCTACAGACTAATTTCTTGTACAGATCACATCCTTATCTTTATCGAATATAAATTCTTGTAAATTTAGTGATTAATTCTTCTTCTCCAGTCCCATATAAGAATATATAATAAAATCCAAGAATAGGGAAAGGTATCAAATGCATTATTATTCAGACACAGACAAATCCAATATAGTTGACAAGTATCCTTTGAAGTGACAGAAGCCAATATCTGCATAAATCAGATTGCCAAATTGGATGAATAAATTGCAAGTGGATAAAGTTGGCCACCAGTGCCCACCACGGCAGATTTTGACCTTGAAAAATGTTGGATATTGGTTAAATAAATTGAGAATTGAAAATCGATTAAAGTTCGTATCGAATTCGGCCAAATACTCAAAAGCTCGATTAAAGTTTGTATCGAATTCGGCCAAATACTCAAAAGCTCGACTCAATCCGTTTAGGCAAAATTGTTTGCCACTTCGCCGCTTCGGGGCGCACAAACGGGGATCGACCTGCCCGGTCAGGTCGCGAGGGTCGAGTCGGGGGCAACGCTCCCGAAAGAGAATTTTGATTTCTCTGCATGTATTGAAGGGTACATTTGGCATTTCGAAAACCAATATCGGATGAATGAGAAATTACGAAAAAG
>NW_019238692.1:248315-251484 GCF_002742605.1 Olea europaea var. sylvestris | reverse complement strand
AAAAAAAAAAAGACTCATTTTTTATTTTATTTTTTGAATCATTTTCACTCTCCAGGACGTAGAGGCAAATTCCAGGTAAGCTTGTTTTGTCCATAGATGCGTGTGATTTTAGTTGTGAAGGGACAAAGGGTCTTTGGGTTCATGAAAATTTATTTGCAGTTTTCTGAAATGGAAGTCTTTGATTCTTATACACGGGTTCAAGAAGTGATGATTCTGTTGGAGAAAACGAGTAAATGATTCACTTTTGAGTCAATTTTCGGTGGGATCCGTTGGTCCAATTTGGAAGATCAAAGTTGATCCATGTTTTCCTCTGTGATAGCATCAAAACCATATATTTACTTCCCAAAAATGAAGCTCGGGTGAATGAAAAATTGGAACTCAAAGTTAACTATTGGAAGATGATTTATATGGAAAAATATGATTTGTCCTACATAGGAAAATGAAGAAAGCATGAACCACTTTATATATGACTGCACTTTGGAAGGGTGTAATCATGTATAGTGTAGAGGCTCTCTTCATGTGGGCACGAGGGGGTGCAAATCAAAGACCGAAATAGCTTTCGGACCTTGAACTTGTGTGCGGGCACGACATTCGTGTAATGCTTTCTCTAACTGACTTTTAAGTGTCTGAAATTGCTAAAACTCTAGTAGAAACTGAAGTAACTCCAATGTTTATTGCTATAGAGTTAACGACAGATTTATCATATATTAAGTCTCACTTTTCAGTAATTTTCTCACACGCACTAGAAAATACACAAAAATATACAGTCTGCATATTATTGTTCTCCGTGTCTGTCTGCATATATAATCTCGAGTTCTGTCAGTGTCGTCTTGGTGGTGATATTGTTCGGATACTAATAAGTTTGTCGGAGTAGTATCCGCGGTACTCAGATCCTATTGATTTTACCGTTGTATCCTGGGAAATAGACGCTCGGATTAAATTTTAAGTACCTACGGTGAGGGGCGAATTTGTTTTAAGGAAACTGTGCTCACATATACCTTGAGTTAAAAGTTCATCCGTTATTTATTTAATTCCTGCGATTTTACATAATTCTACAATTTATTTGTGTGCTTTATATAATTTGCAGTTTTATTAATTTGTCGTTCTATTTATGTTTATTAAAAATTAATTTGCGTTATTTGGCCAACTAGATTAATTTGATCAAATTAATTTGTTTATTTTATTGCAATTTAAATCTGCTATATTTTATCTTATTCATTGTATATACGGTATATGCAAATACGTGAATCCGTTGCGTATACGGTATGCTGTTACAAATACGATATACTGTTGCATAAACGGTAAATTGTTGCATATACGGTATGCTGTTACAAATACGGTATGCTGTTGCAAATACGATATGCTGCTTGTAAATACGATATGTTGTATATACGGTATGCTCAAATTGTTAATAAATTAAATACATATTGAAAAATGAAAAGTAGAGTATTATTGAAATAATTAAATATATATTAAAAACAAAAAGCAGAGTATTTTTAAAGTAATTGAATTATATTGAGGATATAATTGTTCAAAAAATTATTCTCATTTAATATGATCAAATGATTAATATATTAAAAACATATTGAAAAACGAAAAGTAAGATGTTATTGAAATAATTAAATACATATTAAAAAACGAAAAGTAAGGTATTATTGAAATAATTAAATTACGGTAAGAATAGACTTGTCCAAAAATAATTCTCGCTTGATGTGATATTTGAAAAACGAAAAGTAATATATTATTAAAATAATTGAATTAGAATAAAAATAAAATCATTCAAAAAATAATTATCGCTTGATGTGATATTTATTATATTATAGATATATTAAAATCCAAGAATAGGAAAAGGTTTCAAATGCATTATTATTCAGCCACAGACAAATGCAATATAGTTGACAAGGTGTCCTTTGAAGTGACAGAAGCCAATATCTACATAAATCAAAGTGCCAAATGGGATAAATAAATTGCAAGTGGATAAAGTTGGTGACAGGCCTAATTTTAACCTTGAAAACAAAAGCTCATTTTTTGTCACCTTTTCACTCTCCAGGAAGTAAGAGCAAATTCAAGAAAACAAACCCAAGTAAGCTTGTTTTGTTCATAGATGTGTGTGACTTAGTTGTGAAGGGACAAAGGGTCTTTGGGTTCTTGAAAATTTATTTGCAGTTTTCTGATATGGAAGTCTTTGATTCTTATATGCGGGCTCAAGAAGTGACGATTCAATGCTTTGGATACTAAATAGTTAGATGATTCAAGTTCTGTGATTTTGATTATTAGAAGTGGTTCACTTACATTTTTGACAGACATTCAATAAATTTGTTTGATTTTGCTTTTTATAAATCTGGGTGTGGTTTGCTCGTTTTCTACTATTGTTCTTCCTCTCAAAAATATCAATCATGCTTAATTCGCAACACTTGTTGATTATGGATACTGTTATCTGTATTCACTAGTCCTGATTGGCTTTAGATAAAAATTAGAATTTTAGTAGATTTTAATAAAAGTTAATGGAATGTATAGCTGAAAAGATGGGGCTGTTATGGTTGACTTAGGTTTTAATCAGAATTTTTAGTTGAACCAAACAGGGGCTGATCAGTAGTGTGCTCAAGTCTGTTTTACATGAAAACTAGTGCTCTGATATTTGCAATACAAGTGAAGATGATGAAATTTTAGTTTCCGTCTGGGAATGGAGGGAATACTGATTTTATTGCTAACTAAGAGTTACAGGGATAGAAAGATTAGTGTTTAAATATTCTGTACCGATCGTTCGTCTCAGGGATCTTAGCCATACTGAGGATTATTGAAACGAGGCTCTTTGTTGATAGTTGATACCACGTAATTTTCTTCTTTCGGTTAACAAAATTTGTGTCTTTAAAATCTATTTTGGCTGAAGTTAGACTCAATTCAAATAGTTTATCAAGTCAGCGTCTGTTGTATTTGGTAGTTGCTTCAAATTGTGTGTACCAAACATTTGCTAAAGAGTTGGCTGATTTATCATATGAAAGAAATCGAATCAACTTTGATGTTTACTTAATTACATTCTTTCCGTTTAGGCAAAATGAGAGGAACACAAGCAATCTTCTCACACGGGAACGTGCTCAAGAATGCTGTTCTGAAACATGTGCGTTTAGTGACTCCAGCCATGCGGCCTCTTATGTTTGTACGTCACGAG
>NW_019238692.1:235560-247726 GCF_002742605.1 Olea europaea var. sylvestris | reverse complement strand
ACTTGTGTATGAGGTTAATGTAAGATAGTAAGCAGTGTTCTTGTTTTACAGAAGCCTTTTGTTCACGGAAAACAACCTATTTCAGAAATAAGTTGCTATTTCTACGAGGAGCAGGAGGGGATGGTTGGGTGTTCGACCCATGCGCCAATAAGAAACATAGCCTCTTCTCAACCTATTTCTTGTGAATTTATAAGACTGATTTTGCTAACTTGTGGCTTAGTAGGGTCGTTTTCATGGACATCACATTTTCCTGGACCAACTCGGCCAGTCACCTCGCCACCCGCTTTACAACTCTAATTTTATTTATAAGCCTTGTATTAATACTGAAAACACCAATACAACCAAGAAATTTTAACAAATGAATATATCCCTGTTTCACTTAAATCAATGTCACCATAATTCATTATGCTGTACAGTATTAATTTAAGATAATCAAACAGGAAAAAGTACTTGCTAATCAACTAGAGATGGAAAAGGAGTCAACTAGGAAAAGTTGAACCTATTTCCTTCCAACTGTCTATCAGTTGCATTCTAAAAACTGCCTTGTAAATCTCTGAAGCGCTCGTGGAGAATAATAACAAAACTGAAAATAATATGATCCACTTCGTTTACTTCAACTTCGAAAAAGACCTGTTTACGAGGGAATTCATGTCAGCTTCCAGCAGGTATCAAACAAGCGTTTTTATTCTGATAATCAAAATATAACAAAAAACAGAACAGGGATTACAACAATAATTTAAAGCATATAAAAACAAAAAAATTCTTAGACACAAGACGCAGTTGTCATAGGCAATTCAAAAAAACTTGCCTTCCCAAAACTTAACATCAATCCAGGGCTCATGTGGTAATCAGAAACGATAGATACACAAACGAATTCGAGGATAAAATTTAACAATATTTCAATTCTCATACCGATTCGAGTAAAACATCGACAAATCCTTTGTTCAAAATAAATATATGATACCAACATTTTCCAGTACAATCATAAGTAGATAATTCTTATACTTCATGAACCAATCCGAAATTTAAGTTAAGTAAACAAAACGTAAAAAATCTTAAAACCAGTGTAATGGAGTATTGTAAGGGATTTTATTTATTTAGTTACCAGTTTTAAATCTTATTATAGGAAACATTATTATGATTAGATTTATTAGCTTTTATAATATTTTCTTACCTAGACTAAGGTCCTTTGAAACCCTATATAAAGGGGGCTATGAGATGTAATCATGGAAATTTTGAATGAATGAATAATTGATATTTTCTTCCCCTATTTCTCTCTTCCTCTTCCTCTCCCCCTTCCTCTCCCCCTCTTCTTCTATTTCTCCCTCATTCTCTTCACCCTCCTTCCCATTCTCCTATAATTCTACCTATACATCCGGCATCACAGTGTCTTTGTGCAATACTTTAAACTTCAAATGTTGCATATTCAATTGCTGAAACCCCATATTCATGAAGTAGTCAGTAGCCTGACACAAAATGCAGCTGCTATGTTAAAAGTTCAAATAAAAACTTTATGTTTGTTTCCACCTTTTTGAGCAAACGTTAGTTTATTATGGCCAAACAAACATTAGTTTATTATGGCCCGTTTGGCAGGACTTCTGATAAGTCAAAAGCTGCTTTTGAAACTATGTAGCTTCTTTTAGGCTTTTTATAAATATTTTTCTAAAAGTGGTTTGTCTAATTATAAGAGCTCTTAGAAGGAATTGGTACGAAAGTGGTTTCCTCATAACGTTCTTCTACAAAAAACAGAAGTAGAAGCTATCCATAAAATGCCCTTTGTTTTCCTCTACTAGAGTGTTGGCAACTAGACATTATCTCGGGATGTAATATATCTAACACAAGCGAATGATCAATAAGAAGACAAAAATAACATATTAAAAGAAAATAGTACCTGAAACATTTGACTGCTACCAGAAATTCCTATTTAAGAGGCTTCATACCCTGCAGAATTCCATCAGAAAGTTGCAATTTCCATTAGTCTAGTTATTTGCTATTTTTAGTTACCCTAAGCTAAGTTACAATTCAATACCTCTTTTTATCCAAATAAAAATATGAATATTGAACATACAAAGCTGGTGCACCATTACAACCTCATTTAGTTGAAGTTTTGGATCCAACTAGAAATGTTTGTACACGTTTGGTCTAGGGATATTTAATGAACAAGATATAATGTCATTTATTTAAAGAGCATTTTTTGGTCTTTGACAAAAGGTACATTTATTGGACATAGTCGAATGTGCTCAAAACTATCAAATCAATCCTCAAATATGTACCGCATCAATCTATGCTGGTGGTAAATGCGTAAATTTATTATTATGATGATTCTACCGTTCTTTTGGATTCACAAGAACTTCGTTTTAGAGAAATTCTTTTCTAAGCAGTTCCTTCTATGCTCATTTTTCTTCATTCGTTTTAATGGAATGAAACTTGTTATTTTATCATATTTGATGTTTTACTAAAGCTTGTTTGAATTTACACATACTCAAGGTAAAACCAATTTTTATCCACACATTCCATCAGCCACACAAGTAATACCCATTTATCGACCACTATTTATAGTCTAAATTGATTATGAACACTTCCCAAACATGCATCAATTATATTTTTCCACGCTGCATATGAATCCATACATCACATCATCAATCCATCTTTATGAATAATTGATCCCAGAAACTACAACTTTGTTTTGTTCATAGACGAAAAAGTTCTAGGGACAAGGAATCCTCAAGTATTAAAGAGAACACCAGAACAAGAAATTAAGATGAAAGAAATAATTAGATACAATCGATTATTTATCCCCCCCAACCCCAAAAAAATAAAAGATACAAGAGTCCCAGAACTGTTGCATATTAGTACCGCTTGGAGGGAGAGAGAGAGAGAAAGAGACTCAAACATGTGAATATAATTATTATTTGTCATCACAGCTCCTCAAGTTCATTTTCAATATTTTTAAAATGTAGAAAACCGGTACCACATTGCCGAGCCAATGAATCAACAAAATTAAATGAATAGATGTCGGATGCTCAATTTTACCTTACTAGCCCTTAATTCATTCACCGCCATTCGAAGAGAATCATCAGATAAAATCAACCGTGATAATGCCCCAGTGCTCAACCTGTAATTTGGTAGTCAAAAGAGAGTTGTGCAAGAAGAGCTTGGCTACCATTAGCAAATGAGCATAACAATTGATTAGGAATTCAGTTTAATGTACCCTAACTTCTTAGCAGCATCTGCCACAGACCCCTCGACTGCAAAAATTAGGTCAAGTAAAGCCTGCATTCCCTGCAGAACAAATGGGGTTTTGAGAAATAAATAGAACACTATAAAAATAGTATATTGTCTCAAAAGAAGTGCTAGAAAGGATAAGAAGGCATACCATAACAAATTTCGGGTTATTTGGTCCAATTTGATGACCCTGGTACAATCCCCTTACAGTTGATTTTGCAGGAAGAATTTGCACAAGTTCCGGAGGAGGCAAATATGCATCAAGATCCACGGTATTCCTCACTGGCTTAAAAGAAATATCCTGCTTTAGTCTTTAGCTTGAAGAAAAATTGAACTACTTTAAGCGAAAGTTGCATTAGTTCTCCTTACAAGTAAAATAAGGTTCACTGATAATTGACAGAAGTGGCAGATTAGAGCTGACAATGCACACCTTTAAGAGCTAAAAGCGTACGCAAGCGAGCAAGGGCTGAAGAACGATTTTTGTGTTGTGATCTATCCTCCACAGCCTGTCAGATTGTAATTTATTAACACATATACACCATAACAAAACACGGATTCGAGATTCTAGGATATGTGAATGAACCTGAGCAATAATACTGGTTGGAAGGTGCTTCAGACGCACTGCAGACTCACGCTTGTTACGGTGTTGTCCTCCTGGTCCTGATGACTTGAAAGTATTCATCTCGCACTGACTTATTAGCTGATCATCGGTCATCATCAGATACTCTCGACCACCATTAGTCTCACAAGTACTGGTATTACTACTTAAAGAACTGGAACCAGAATTAGTCGAGAACTTAAACTTAGCTTCATGCATACCAGTTCTCATGACCGACCACCCTCTTGGTTTTGAATTTCTTATGAAAAGGTAGACTGAATAGTTTCGATCAAACCTGTTGTAACAACCCCATGAGGTAGCAGCAGATTTTTTGAAACTGCAACTATTACCACTCGGGAATCTCAGGAACGATCTTAAAACAGAATGAGCCATCTGGCATGAGTGGAAGAGGCAGGAACAATCAATCTGCGAATGCAAAATTGATAAAGATTCATGGTTCACCACTTTGTTCATTTGAAGGTATGAATCAAATTAAAGTGGAAGCCTAGAATTTGAACTTTAATATAGTAGTAGTTGACATTTTAAAAGAAAAGAGAAATAAGCATCAAAGATTATGACTTAATCTAATTGAAAAAAAAAAAATTGTGCGCAATATACAACTAGTTTGAGAAACATATATTGATCTTTGATAAAAAACTTGGCATGATAATAAACATTTCCTTATTATTGCAACAAAAAACTGAAAATTTAGAAGACATAAATCTCGTAGAGTGCAATAAACAGTGTCATCAGTTTACCTAATAAAACAAATCATATGTTCAAATACCGCCTTATATTCTCTGCCTACCACACATTTCACTGAACAAGATCAAGTCGTCTTTTGACAATACAAATTTGTTTCATACATTCACCAATTATTGAGTATTAAATTCCATATTGAAAGGTCAATCTCGTTAAGAGAGTAGCCGAACCCTTAATGTTAGTTAATATTTTCACAGTGCGGATTTTAATTTTACCCTTTAACCAACAACATGAAATCCAACAGAATTCAATAAAAGGAGAGAAATATACAGAAAGCAACTGCTTAGCCAAAGGATAATCGGCAAAAACTTTTCAGGAACAATTGAAAGCTTAAAGCATACAGCCCAGAAACTGGATATGAAAAAGAAAAAAACTGGAAAAGAAAAAGAAAACCCGAAACCAAATCACCTAAAGTTGTCGATGGCAGATAATTTCTTGGGCTTCCTTGAAGCTTGAATCGAAAGAAAAACGAAATGACTAAAGAAAAAGGGTGCGGTTAAGAAGACATTTTACTACCCACCTTTTCCAAGAAAGTATTTTTCCGAATGAATAAATCTTTCGGATCATTTACAAATTTTTTTTACAAACTTCCTTATTTAATACTTACAACTAGAATCTGACATTTTTAAAATTCACATGGGATTCACAAATTTTATGAGAGTGAGTACAATATTTTATCAACAAAATTTTGTACAAATATTTTTATCCAATCTTTTATGTTCGCAATTCAACTTTTTTTTATCTCAAGTAAAAATGGCAAATTTCTTTCCTTATGTTTGATTTAGAAAAAAATCAGTAAATTTGGATAAAAACTGACAAAATATCTGAATGAATTTATGGATATTATGGATCAACAAAATTTATAATTAAAAATAAGTTTGAACAAAAATGAGTATTTAAAATGGGGATCATATATGAACGAAACCCCCCGTGGAAAAATTAATGGGTGGAATAGTATTTTTTTGAAAAATGAGTTGTTAAAAAAGAATGAAAATTTTTCGATTTATATATAATATTATTTTATAGAAAATTGTGTGGTTGAAAATAGGAGAGAGAAAAATGAAATGTAATAAAATTTAATATAACGGGGCTCAAATAGGGGCTAAAATGGATTCTTATCCATTTCACTTTTGTAATTTTACTTTAGAATATGTTCGGTAGAGATTTTTTAAAATTCATTTTAAATTATATATCCCACTTTTGTACATGAATTTATAAGTTTTCCTCACTTTTCAACTATACATTCTTCGATAAAATCATTTTTCACAAAATCAATTTCGAAAATCCGTTCCTGCAAAAATGTGTAATGCAATTGGTCAATAGTGTTGATGAATGGCACTATGTAACAATGAAATCACAGGCAACACATTATCAGATGAATAAAATTAGAGTTATTCTATTGGAGTGGCGCCGGGAGTCCATTTTGGAAATGGACACCATTATGTACATTATTATGTACCCATAGAATAATTCATAAAATTACATCCCAACTTCATTGCACAATTTAACAACCATCATTGGTCATTGCCATAGCTGATGAATAGCATTATTCATTAAAAAATAATTGCTCCCTACGAGATAAAATGCCATAATACTTCATCTCTGGCATGGCAAGATTATCCCATCGTTACTTTAGCAAAGGAATAAAAAACAACAACTGCATTTTGTTATCTTCAAAAGTTGTATAAATTTCTAGGTAGACATGTCATGTCCAATACATATTGTATCCATTTGATACATTAAAGATAAACAAGGGGCAGTGACATCAGATCTTAAGATGAATATGCAAACATTTTCCAAATTCACAAAAGTTTCACCTAAGCAGTGCACAGATTAATCTAGGATTCGGTTGTTTTCTGTTTGGCCTTCTCTATGAGAGGTCTCAACTGTTTCTTTTCAGCAAGGATCTTCAGAAAGTTGAACAAAAAGGGAATGTAATTGTGCTTCCGGCGAATATTTTCAGTTCTCCATTTCTTGAACTTTTCTTCCTCAATCAATATTTTCTCAGTAGCAGCCTCAATCCCAGCATTGATTTCTGAAAGTGTTTGGTTCAGCGATTCCACATTACTGCTATCAACCATCCTCTCTGACTGGAAGGCCGCCAGTTGTTGGAGGATTCTCTCTCTCTTCCTCTGGAGATCTTTGAGCTCGGCTGTATACATCTCTTTCCTGTTCTTTATAATTGCCATTAGGTTAAACCGTATTTCATTTTGGGAATACCTCTCTATGCGTTCTTGAATCACAGGCTGTACCATTTGTAACCAGCCAATATCATCTTGCCCACCCGGAGACTGCCCAAGGCTGATGGGTCCCTCCTTCAATCCGTCCAGCTCGTACAGCACACCATCAACAGGTATATAGCTTATAAAATGATAGACATCATCATCTTTTCCAGCAGATTTCTGCTCTTCAGGTACAAATGGCTCGGGTCTTGCAAAGCTATTATGTGCAGTGCGAATTGCTTCACTGTTATTGATAGCCAAACCTTTAAGCTCAGGTGGAAAATTTTTGGTGAATTCTTTCAGTGCCGACAGCTCCGGGCCAATGTCAACATCGGGACTGTTCATCAGAATTGACAGGATTGCTTGCGTTGCACATGCATTATTGATCACCTGTAATCATAATAAATCAGTAATATTACTGTGGTTCAGAATTTCATTTATTCATCCAGCAGATACAATTGTCAGGGAAACTGACCTGGCTGGCAAAAAACAAGTTTGGGTTTGGATCCTTAATCACAAGTCGATCGTCCTTTTCACCGGGACGCCATTTGAAAAGAAATATTAGGCCATATATAGGTCTGTAAATTGTGAAATAGAAAGAGAAAAATCCAAAGATGTGAGCAAGTGCAAAATAAATTAGACAACAGGAGGTGTATTAACGGATTTACCTTAGGTTGTTTAGAGAATCAAGATCCAGTGAATACAACTCCTCAACCTGCTTGCGCATCACATAATCGAGTGAGCAAACATGATCTTTTATTCAAAACAGTAGCAAAGGAAAACTACAGAAGAAAAAAGGCAGCAAATAAAAATAACCCAATCAACTACTGCGGAACCCGTGTGACCGTATGCACAACAGAACAACAAAAAGGGAAGAGAAAAAGGTAAAAAGCAGCAGAACAAAAGGGAGAAGATAATACTCATAATAGAGCTTTATATCTTCTTTAAATCATATTATTGACCCGAACTGAGGAATCTTCCATCTACATCTAGCTTCAGAATAGCTAAACTATCAACAAACCAAACATGCTCAGGCTGGTTCAGAGATATTTCCCTTGAGTTACACAAGGCACCAAAATCCGCATGCCATCTCCACGCATAATGTTTTCAACTTTTTTCTCTATGCTCGTCCAGTAATTGCCTAACCCTCTTCCCCTTGGTTGTAAAATTTTCAGAGAGAGAGAGAGAGTCCAACTTCTCTTTTGCATTTATAATACATAATATATATTTTTTATGGTATATTTGTATTTACATGTAAAAATGAAGAAATCATGTGAAATTATAGAAATTCAGAAAATTAATGAAAATTCAATGAACTTACAACAAATAATCTTGGTCATTAAAATAATATCTTAGATTAATGGTAATTATTCCTATGTTTCTTGGTTTATTCATTTAATTACCCTAAAATAGTACATTAGGTTATTAAATCTAAAGTTTCAAATAATTCGTATAAACTGGGTTCAAAGAGACTAGAATTACTTTATTATTGAAACCTTCATTTTTCGTTAGATGAGGTCATCGTTTTTCTTCCATTTCCATCCTGGGGAAGCAGCTTCCAGTCATCGGCAATGAGTTCTATGATTTAATGATTACTGGCACTTAATTTTTGAGTTGAATAGTTCAATCAACTATGGATTTGAAGGTGTTGGAGGCTTAGAAGGGAGCCGGAGACAGCAATAGTGAGATCATGACTGTTGACATTAACAATGTGTTGGCATGGAGGTGGTACCAGTACCAGGTACATAATTGTGTATGGGATCATGGGTGAAATTGATTTTTTCAATGGGTTGTGCAGATTCTTTACAAATGGTAGTTTGGGGGACATGTCAAACAAATTTTCTATTTAATGAAAAGGAAACAAACCAAAAGATGATATGAAAGCATTCTATTGGTGGATGGAGGGCTAAGATTGGTGAAGTATACTTCACTAGAGAACATGATTGATGATTTTTTATTTTTTTTTATTTTCTGTTTTATTTGGAAAAGAAACAGCAGACGTCACCCGAAGAAAATGTTCTTTCTGCTATTGTTCATTTCAGTGGTAAAATGAATATAAGAAGAATGTTATACCAGCCATAAATTGACACATTGACAAGCACATATCAAGCGTATGCTAAACATCATGAAGTCAGCACAGACTAACATCAAACTTTTTACATGCCACAACCTGAAAATAATCAACATAAATGGTAACATTATTATTAGCATGCAAGTTTCTATAATTTGAATTAACAACGTGGTTGATTTGACCTGGCAAACATTGTAGTAAGCTAGGACCACTCTTCTTAGATTACTTCATCGATAAATTTCACCATACTAAACTGATGCTACTGGAACTACGATACATTGAAGCATTTTTTTTAATTTAAACAGCTAAGAAAGAAAAGGGAGAGCAACAGTCTTACTGTCCCTGTTTGGTGATGATCAAAATCTAGATTTTAATATAAGTCAAATCAACAATTAATTCAACCACATATTTTATGGGCCCTACAACTTTTAGGTTACTCATTCCATCAACTTTTATCAAAATCTACTAAAAATCTAGTTCAATCCCCACCAAACAGGGGCTTGCTAATTTTTTTTTCAATATTCTGCTTCATGATGATCAAATGGGGGGGAAGGCATAGATAAGAATATTCCCAAATTGCTGGTTTAGCAAATTTTTGGAAAATCATACAATTACCACTTTGTCAGATACCAATTTTACTGCTAGCATACAATTTGAACAAGCTTCAACTGGTTATATTTCATATGATGTTATACATATGAGGTTGGGAAAACCAAAAGTCATAAACTTATTCCCCACAAGGGAAAAAGAAACCCAACTCGGAATCCTCACACACTAGGAATCTCAATAGTACCTGCACACCTTTAACTTGCATCTGCTGTATAAGTTCTGTGAAAACACCTGCAGCACAAGCCAAAAACTTAAGAATATGAATGTAAGGTTTTAGATCTCATCACAATGTAATCCAAACGCATATCTGGGCCTGATTACAAAGAAATGCAAGAATTTACTAAATGGAGAAACCAACTAGTAAAATCCTAAAAAAGAAGCTAAGGAGATGCGAAAGTGCAGATCAGATTAAAAATGGCAGCATCGTGATGACTAACAGCTTAAGGGCTTTGATCAGTCAACGGTCCAACACTAATAACTGTTAAAGATAGATCCAGCTTGAAAACAAACTGAAAGTTTGAGAACTCCATTACCGACAAGAAGAGGGACTACTAGGGACAACGAAGGGTAAAGAATATACTTTTCATGATTGATTTGAGAGTAGTAATATACGAATTTACTTTCCTGAGGTTTAAAAAACTTCTGAGGCTTACGCCTCAAGTTGCACCTTACTTGAGGTTTTCATTAAAAGCCTCGAAGTTTATACCTTGAATGCTACTTGTCGGTATATTAAGGCTTGAACTAGTCTACTCCTAGAGGCTACCTAAAAAAATTTCACAACCTATTTTCTTTTTTCAAGTTGGCTAAAGAAGAACAGCCAATTGTCAGTCATTAAGATAAAAGGTAATGTTAAAAATTGGTCATGTTCCTAATTTATAATGTCAACTCATTGGATTGGACAATTTTATTAAGAATCTCATCCCCGCCAATTTGGCTTGAGGAGAAAGGTGAAAAACCAAAAATTGAATCCTTGTTTAGTTTAGCAATTGAATAATTGCTATTGCCGTTGGTTGAATGATGTTCGTTATTTGTTGCTTGTGGTTGCTTATAAGTATAAATATGTTGGGAAGCTGTACAGTGAATTTCGATAAGGAAATAATTTTATACAATATACTGATTTGTTTATCCAACATCCTGTTTTTAAAAAAAGCTTAAAGAGTACAAGAATAAAGAAATTACACCCAATGTCTAAAAAGGCTTAATCAGGTACAAAAGCATTATACCTCCGTGCAGTGAGACGTAAGCGATAGAACAATAAATAAATCAAAAAAATATAAAAAACACAAAAATATGCTCATAACATACCATGAACCTTTCAAAAATTCATAATAAAGGTATAACAATATTAGAAGTCTAACTAACAAAAATATAAAACAGATCAATAAAAGAGAAAACAATAAGGGTCCGTTTGATTGCAAAGATGAAATTGAATTGCCTAAAAAACGAATTCCTGAAAATTGTAAATTATTATGTTTGATTGGTATAATTTTTCATGTGAAAAATGTTGAAATAAAAGTGTTTTTTAATATTCGTTTGACTTTATTTTACATGAAAATTGTCAATTAAATTGATGAAATTTATTAGTATTGGAAATGAAATTTGTTTCTATTGCCAAAACCAAAAAAAAAATAATAATAATAAATAAATAAAATAAAATAAAATT
The DNA here is from genome assembly GCF_002742605.1 of Olea europaea var. sylvestris. NCBI lineage: Eukaryota > Viridiplantae > Streptophyta > Magnoliopsida > Lamiales > Oleaceae > Olea > Olea europaea. The sequence goes on along the minus strand of NW_019238692.1, from coordinate 236,576 downwards.
ATTTCTAGAAAATCATCTATTTTTTGGTTCTCGTTTGGTTTCGTTTTACATGAAAATTGTCAAGTAAAGAGAAATTTTTTTTTACAATAATTTTTACAATTCGTTTTCATTGAAAAATAAATAAAAAATCGCTACAGTAAATCAGAATTGGAATTCCAATTCCTTGAAAAGCTGGAATTTGCTTCTTCCCAAGACAAGCTAGAAAATGGATTCCCTGGAAAAAAATGGTATCAAACAGGGCAAAGATGGAAAATAGATTTGATTTTCCATTTTCGATGGAAAATTTTACACAATCAAACGGGGCCTAAGTTCTCAAATTATTATTCATGTAAAAAATTACTCAAAATATTCTTATACCATCACCACTAATATGATCTTTAAGGGAATCATTTATATCATCATCCTCATTATAAGTTTATTTTCATTCTCTGTCATCAAACTCCAATTGCAACAGAGCATTCTTCTTCCTATTTTCCTTCTTTGATGGTAGAAAAAGAAAATTAAAAGAATGTTATAAACATTTTAGATTATAAGAAAAAACTGAAAAAGCTAAGGCCAATAACGAAATGTTTCAAAAATGCAAGGCAAACAAACGAACAACTTAGTTAGACATAAGCTTTGCTAGGTTAAGGCGTAAGCCTCACAAATGGCCACAAATATATGGGTTTTGACGCCTTTTATGATAGCCTCACATGAGGCGGGATTCGAGGCGTAAGCCTCGAATAGTTCTTTTAAACCATGATTACACGTGTTACCAATCTAATCATAAAGGTGCACTTGTGTTCACATTAAATTTCTTTAGACAAATGGATCCCAACTTTAAAATCGAAGTCTTCTGGTCCTAATAGAGCCACTGTCCCTAAAATTTCGTTAAAAGTATCAAGTGCCTCTCATCACCGTGGATATTCAATGAATTGAAAATTACATAATCATTTTATGTTAAGCCAAAAAAAAAATATATATATATATATATGAAGAAGAAGAAGAAAATTTGGATTTCACCCCCCCCCCCCCCC
>NW_019238692.1:137245-235550 GCF_002742605.1 Olea europaea var. sylvestris | reverse complement strand
CACTGCTGTCATCAGTCTCACCCCTCTACCTCTTCCTCTCCCCATAGCGTCCAATTCCTGTTCCCTTCCATCATCAGCCAAGATGATGCCCACTTCCTTGGACACACAACATTTTGTATCAAGGAAATGGATTTCAGCTCATATTTCATCATTATCCAAGACCATTAATGGACCATGCTCATAAATTCACGAGCTAAAATCAAATTAGCACTTCAATGGAAAACTCGTGGATGTCTTTTTTTTAATCATTTTACATGAGTTTATTAAAATGAGGAACACAGAGAGCAAATTTGGAACAGAGATCTGGAATGATACTAATGCAATTATGCAAAAACAAACAGAGAAAATGATGTCAAACGGAATTAAGAGAATTTGCAAATGTAGCAATGCGCCAAATAGAGAAACAACCATAAGACTTTCCGAGAATTGACTGCTGTCATCAAAAGTATCATCAATGACAGCTAACTTTTGAGAAATAAACACTCAAATTTTCTGTTGGAGGCAAAAATGGTAACCAAGTGCCTCCAGCAGCCTCACCAAACAGCCCCTAACTAGAGTGGGTTTTTTTCTAACAAGAAAAATTACCCATTAATCTCCAATATAGTGAAATCTGCTCAAACAAAATTTAAATACTAAATGCCAAAAATTAAAAAAAAAAAATAAAAAAAAAAATAAAAAAAATAATAATAATAAATCATACCAGGATCCGACTCAATAGTGCACCAAGACATGATTTATAGCACTGCTGCAATATTAAAGAAATGAAGATTAATTACGTGAACAAACGCATAGTTTTGCATCAGTTTCGTACAAACTCTCCCTAGTAGTCTAATACTAAAAAATATATAAAAATAGAGTATCATATCACGAAATAAAGATTGCAATTCACTCAAAATTAAAATCTTGAATTACAAATCCTTCTGAAATCATCCAATACAAATTAAATGCAGCATTTGCAATTCAGTAGCGTCGAAATTTTTGCGCTGTGTCTCAGTAAATTGTGCACAAATTGACTATACCTCAAAATTCTACGGTGCGGTGGATAAGACGGCGGAGATGGCGGTAACGCGGTTCCTAGTACGGTTTTCTGGGCTCCGAGGCTCTTCCAAACTTGTAGAGATAAGTATGTTTGACGGGTAGGGTTTAATCGAGCGGGCCCATAAATTCATCAAACTAGGCAATTTGACATAATAACACTCCAACGGCCAAAATAAACAATTGTAGCACTGGCGAGTTATGACAATTTTAGCACCTATGTTTTGGGCGGAAAAATGCCACAACATTAACACATATTAGTTAGAAAGTCTTGATAATTTAATCTTTTGTATTTATTTTTGTAAAATATCAATGAGCTTAATATACATCTTCTTTAATAAAAAATAAAATGTAAGAGTAATATAAATCAAATTAAAAATAAAAAATGCAAAGAATATGAGAAGACCAAAGTTAAGAAAAATGTTAAATTTATAAAATCTGGAATAGTGAAAGTTTAACTTCATCTTCCGCAATTATACTCGATCATTTCTTCACGTGATGAAACCTTCTACTTCAGTCAACAATGTTTTTGAAGATTTGAAATCGATTTGCCCTTGCCATATGTGCAATCGAGCAAATTCAACTTTTTCAAAGTCCCGATACAAGGGATAATCAACATTATCATTGCTAAGTGCCAACAATATGAAAGCATGGCCTCGAATGATCTCACAGCTAACCATTAAAGAAGCACACCCCGAACTTCATATGACTTTCATAATTTGGGTTGTGCAATGCCAAGCACGTCAGGTTGCATTTATCAACAGAACTTATAAAAGAAAATGTTGTCAAATCACCAAACAACTTGACCTTGGAGATGATGCACCATAGCTCTCTAATGAATGACTTTCAAAGTTCAACAATCTTCATGGTTTTAAAATTCAAAAGTCACATGGAAAAAGTGAACCTATTAATATGGATGCAATTGAAAGACATACGCCAGGAATGAGAGAAAAATTTTGAGCCTACTCAACATGAGACATCTACAACATGGATGAACACAGACTCTTTGATCGCATGTCACGTGATTGAGAAATTGCACGATGTTAAATTGAAGCTTCTAAGAAGGATAAAACATGCCTTATATTGCCTTTGCCGCAAATGCTGATAGCTCTGATAAAATGGAATTGTTATCATTTGTGATGCACAAAAGTCGAGTTCTAATAGAAATATTGGGGAGCATCTTGCTTTTTATTAGCGCAAGAATACAAATGTTTGGATTAAGACTCGGAATTCCAAATTAAAAAATTAACATTTTCAAAAGGAGCAGTCTAAGTCCCTATATGTAGAGCTGGACAAAACTCCTGAATCAAACCGATTGAACTGAACCGAACCCGACGGTTCTTCTCAAGTTAAATACCCGAACGTGTATTTGAATCAAGAACCGACGGGTATGGTTCGGTTCTCGATTCTAGGCCAATATCCGAAGAACCGAATCTCCGTAATTTTTTTAATTAATTTATTTTAAATAAGTAAAATTCTTTTATTTTTTCTAAATAAATTTGTTAACTAGTTAATTTAGTTCAAACCACAAAATATGATTTTTCCTATTTTTAATTTTCAATTCAAAATCAATATAATCAAATTGACCTCAATTTTATCCAAATTTGTTATTCTACTGTAGTGTCATTTCTACCGGAGAAAATCGAATTAAATCTCTACTACATCTCTCTTAATTATTTTGAGCTCGCTATCTTTCTCTTTCTATGATTTAAATAATCAAATTTATGAATAATTTAGCAAAGAGAGACGTGAAACATATAAGATTGAACTATATTATTTTGTAAGAGCTAATATTGAACATATCATTAATTAAATTAACGTAAATTTGTATATATTAAAGATTTAATTATAATACGGAATCGAACCGGACCGAATGGAACCGAACCCGAATGGTTCCGTAATTAAATTTGGACCCGACAGTTCCACTTACTAAATACCAGAAAATTTCGGGTCGGTTCGATTCTCGTTAGAACCGAACCGAACCGGACCATGTCCAGAGAACCGATCCGAATCGGATCATGTCCAGCCCTACCTATATGCAAGATCTGCCCGCACTGAACTTTTGGGCTCCAGTAGGCCCAAATTTTTATTATTATTATTTTTTATTTTGTAAAGCCTGGTTCAAGTCTCCAACCCATATGGAAGCCCATTTGCCCACAGCCCATGACCCGTTTACTAACCCAGACCCGGAATCATAATTCAATTAACCCGTTTTCATTTAAATAAAAACCAAACCCTTGCTCCCTCACGTGAATCGCGTCTCTCCTGACTCTCGCTTCCTTTCTCGCCACTCGCAATCCTCGACTTCCAATTCCAGTCCCTGTCCACCGACGGTTGGCATCTCCTAGATTAGGGGCTCTAATCTCCGGCCTAGTATCCCCAAACCCCAATCCCCCACCACAACTTTAACATCCAACTGTCGCCTGGCCACCACCTAACCTGCAAAACCGTTCAACACTTCAACCAGCTATTGCTTCTTCTAGTTCCAACTAGCTGCCAACCTAACAAAAGAAGAAGAAGCCGGAGCCCAGAAGAACTAAAGAAGGTGATTTTGATTTCAATTTCAGCCACTCCAATTTCAATTTTTTCAGCAGTAGATTGGTGATTTTGATTTTTTTCCCCTTATTTGTTGTTATTTTGATTTGTGTATATTGTAATGATATTTTTTTTGTCTTTAACATATGAAATAAATATAGTACTTTGGACTTCGATTGCTCAAAGAGGCACGGATAGTCAGGGATCGCAGACTTCTCCACTTCCATCCAGTGGACTGTGTGAAATTGTAAGTTCAAGTTGCTTAAGATTTGGAAATAGTATAAATTGCATTGTGAAATTGCGAGTTGGAAGGTGAATTGATATTGTGAAATTGTAAATTGCATCATGAAGTGTGAATTACAGTGGATTGATAGTATATATTAGTATTGCACTGTGAATTGAAATTGTGAATTTACGATCCTTTTGTCATTATGAATTATTCTCACTCACTCTCAATAATAATTGGATATCAAATGTTTAAATCCATATATCAAATGAATAGACACTTTCAATGAAAATGGAACGTAGATAATGTTGATGAAGGGGTATCGAATAATGTGGAGTTTGATGTCACAAAACTTCCAACTGATCCTGGTCTAAGGATACCCATTTTAGATTACAATCCTAATATCCGAGATGAAGATCAAAGAGCATATATATAAAGGGTCCTTGTCAACCCCAAGATCATGGCTTTCCAAAATGACAATTTGGAGTAACAATTAGACGATTCAATTCTTCGTGGTTTAAAGAGTTCCGTAGTTGGATGGAGTACAGTGTAGAGAAGGATGCTACTTATTGTTTGTATTGTTATCTTTTCAGAACAAGTTCTGGAAAGCAAGGTGGAGGTAAGTCTTTTGTTGGCGAAGGTTTTACATATTGGAAAGATAAAAAAAGGTTTCATACTTATGTTGGACTTCATGATAGTGCACACAATCAAACTCGCATTAAGTGTGGAGTGTTAATGAATCAAGAGCAACACATTCAATCAGTTTTCTACAAACAGTCAGAACAAGCAAGAAGTGCATATGTTATACGTCTTAATGCATCCATTGATTGTGTTCGAGTTCTTTTGTGACAAGGGTACTCATTCCGAGGTCATGATGAATCTGAGGATTCTCTCAATCCAAGTAACTTCTTAGTGCAATTACAATTTTTGGCTGCTCATAATGAAGCTATTAATGTCGTCACATTGGGAAATGCTCCTCATAATTGTAAATTGACATCACCTGATGTTCAAAAGGATATAGTAAATGCTTGAGCTATTGAAACGATCAATATTATTATCAAAGATGTTGGCGACTCATTATTTTCTATTCTAGTTGATGAATCCCGAGATGTGTCAATAAATGAGCAAATGTCTATTGTTTTACGTTATGTGGACAATAGTGGGCATGTCAATGAACACTTCATAGGGATTAAACATGTTACAAGTACCACGGCTCTATCACTTAAGGCTGCAATTGATAAGGTATTTTCTATATATAACTTGAGCATGTCTAGATTGAGAGGACAATGTTATGATGGAGCAAGTAATATGTAAGGTAAGTTTAATGGTTTGAAAACACTCATTTTGAAGGAGAGTTCATGTACCTTTTACATTCACTGTTTTGCTCATCAACTCCAACTTGTACTTATGGCTGTGGCAAAGAAGAACATCTTTATTACTAACTTCTTTTGTGTGGTTGGTGACGTGATAAATACTGTTGGAGCATCTTCCAAACGTTGTAATCTTTTTCGAGAAAAGCAATTAGAGGCATTGGGAAAAGGTGAGATTTTAAGTTGACAGGGACTTAATCAAGAAATGACCCTTTAGTGGTCTGGTGATACATGATGGAGTTCACATTATAATTCTTTGGTCAACTTGCTTGCTATATTCTCTTCTGTTTTAGATGTATTTGCAATAATTGTTGAAGATGAATCTTGTTCTTATAATCAAAGATCTGATGCAACAAATCTATTGGAGTCGATACAAAATTTTTATTTTGCATTTAATCTGTAGTTGATGAGAAGTGTTTTGGGAATGTCGAATGAACTATCAAAGGCATTGCAAAGGAAAGATCGAGATATTGTGAATGCAATGTAATTGGTGAGATTGTGCAAACGACGACTCCAAATAATGAAAGACGAATGATGGGACTCCTTTTTGGAAGAAGTATGTTCTTTTTGTCAATAACATTACATTCATGTACTTAACATGGATGATATGTTTGTACGTCTTGCACTTCATGGTCGTCCTCAGCGTAATTCTCCCAGAAATTACAAATTTACATCATTACCGAGTAGATTTGTTCTACTCTGTCATCGATTTACAACTTCAAGAATTGAATTATCGTTTCTCGAAGGTAAATATAGAGTTACTCCTTTGTGTAGCTTGTTTATATCCACAAGATTCATTTTCTTCTTTTGACAAGAAAAGCTTGATTCGACTTGCTGAGCTTTATCCATTAGATTTCTCTGCAGTAGATGTCATTGTACTTAACAATCAACTTGAGACTTATATTTTTGACATGCGCTCTAACAAATAGTTTAAAGGGTTGAATGACCTTGGTGATCTTGCGAAGAAGTTAGTTCTGACAAAGAAAGATAAGGTATATCCATTGGTTTATAAACTTTTGACTTTGGCATTGATTTTACAGGTTGCTACCGCTATTGTTGAGAGAGTCTTTTCTGCAATGAGTATCTTAAAGGATAGATTACGCAATCGGATGGTTGATCAGTGGATGAATGATAGTACAATTGTTTATGTAGAGAAAGATATATTTTTGAAGCTCGATAATGAAATTATTGTACGACGACATCAAAATATGAAAACTCGCAAGGAACAAGTTTAATATATAAATTATGTCGTTTTTAGTATCGTTGTAATATTATTTTATTTTTTTATCATCATTAAATCTATGACCAAAACCTCGAAATTCGACGTCAAAAAATATTGTTCGCACTGAACACAAATCCTGGCTCCGCCCCTGCCTATATGTTAGTCTATATTTTTCATCTTTATTTGATATGTGATTTATTATTTAACATGTCGATGTAAGATGGTGGTTCATTTGAGCAAATCAATCTTGAAATTCGTATGCTCATTTTTCTGAATTTTAATTAAATTGAATTGCTCGTTAGAACTTAATTAACTCTAATATTATATTAAAATTTGGAGTTCCATCTTAAAATATTAACCTTATTAAAAGAAGTAGTCAAAACCCTAATATATTTATTCAATGTGAGATTTATCCTTTAATAATGACTCCTTTGTAGAAAATGACAATCAACATATAGATAAGCAAATGCAAAACGTTAACGTATCAGTTTTACTTTTGCTGGACAATGCCCCTTGACATATATCAATGAATTTTCCTCTCACAAATATAGGATAAAGTAGCATGGAACAAATTTTTCAGCACAAAAATAGTCAATTGCTTTAAGCACTCGTCTCTTCGAACAGAAAAAATCAAACATTGAAGAGAGTCCATAGGAACAAACAAAGGAATAAGAACTTGCAACTATTATTGATCAACTTTTTCAATTCAACACTTAATGTCTATTAATGCCCTAATGAATACATAGGAGAGGCAAGAAGTTACCCATGCGAAATTATAGGATGAAAATCTCTTAGTGACTGTATCATCACAAGATCACTATGAAGAGGGAGTTGAAGAAGATATGGAAGACCACCCATTTTATCTTACGGAGATAAATTATGTGTTTGTCATTCTATATTTCTCCTCCTACCTTTCATACCTTACCCCATATTGTAGTTTAAAAGGTACTCTAACATATACAATTCGAGATTAGGATAACTACAACCAAATAAAAGGGGCTACTCTAGATGAATGATTGTATAAGGATCGTGATTCTATTAATTAATTAATTTTTATTTTTATTTTTTGATATATTTATACTAACTACTAGATTGCAGACATCTTAAGTCCTTGTTTGATTCCCATTATTTTTAAAATATATTTTTTTACTCTTTTCTTTTCAATGACACATTTTTCAATAAAATAATATTACATGTAAACCAAAACTTCTGCTTATTTTTTAACTACACATTATCTATTAATTTATTATTCCAAAATACATTCTTACAATAAAATTGCACTTAAACGGGCCATATAAATATATGGTTGTTACGGAGTTTTTATTTAATGTCAAAGATTATTAATTATTGAGTAATAATTTAGATATGTCATATCGTATTTTTTTTCACTAAAGTTTACTAAAAGTGGAAAAATTGTTTGAACCGCCTCTATATAAATATTGAATATTTTCAATATAAAATTAGCCATCATTTGCATAAAAAGAGAGCGATTAATAGCTATCAATTATTAAATTTTTATACCTGACTTCCAAAATAAAATAAAAACAAGAAACGATACCATGGTCAAGTAATGCATCGTTCACAACAATCAACAATTCCTTTGTCTTGAGATTTTAAGTCATTCTATACTCAAATCAAGCAAGTGAGATATGATATGTTCTTCACACTAGATGAATAAAGCATCATTTAACATGTTTGCCTTACTATAGTCAATCACATACTCTTTCTAGACTCGTATCAAGAACTAGGGGTGGACATAAGTCCTGGATAAACTTGACCCAAATCGAGTTGAGTGGATTGGTTCAATTCTTTATAAAGTAAATTGGCAATAAATAATAGAAACGAAAACTAAAGAGTTTTGTTCGATTTAATTATCGATTCTAGAATCGTTACCTAATAGGAACCAAATTTGTCAAATTTTTTGGGTAAATGAACTAAGCAATGGATGATTAAATGGTTGGTAAATAGTAATATAATATAAAAATATTATTTCTATTACTTTTAGTTTTTAATTCATATCTCCTCTTAAATGTAAATTGATGATTTGAAGAAGCACTCAATGAGTGGAAAGAAAATTCGTTTATATTAACTAACATTACATACTTTTGATCATTGTTGTACATTTGTGAATGAATTTTACTATACAACTTGTTGTTTCTATTTTTGAATTCAGATAATGTCTATCGTTCCGTGTTAAGATGGAATATATCACCTTTTCAATTGTTGTGTTTGTTTTGATCGTTAGGAGAACGAAAAATAATTGTTGAAATTATGAGGATAATGAAAAAATTAATTATGGTGCAGAATTGAACCGAACCGATTCGAATAGTTCAGTTCCAATATTAAGTTGGATTCAACAGTTCCATTTACAAAATATCCAACAAATTGATTCAATTCGATTTACTTTGAAATTGAATTGAACATATCGGATCGAACTAGACCAAATCCACCCCTATCAAGCACTCAAAAAATAATTCCTCAAGATTATTTATTTATTCACAAAATATGTCGGCATATTACTTAGGACTATACAATTAATTTTCATTCGACCAATACTCAGTCCCTATTTCACATTTTTTAACATTATAACTAGCCTTTGCCCGTACAATGTACATGTTACATTATTTTAAAGGTAATGTTAGCATGTTAATTGTTAAAGATTAATGAAAGATATGGGCACTGATTGGATAAAGGCTAATGGGTAAATGTACATGATAGGATGTTGAATTTCAGACAATAGAAGAATATGAGTATACAACATCAAAATGTAATGAATTATGTTGAGTTTGTAATAAGTCAGATCTCTGATCTGTGGAGATATTTGTCTACATTCTTCCAATTGTTTTGCCCTCTGCAAAGTAATATCATACTGTTTCTTATGAAGTGGAGTAACATGGTTCCCAGGAATCGGAATCCAAGTTGTAGAACTATGCTTGCATCTTCCAAGTGGCACAGCAGGAGGAGATCATTTTTGGCCATGCAATTCAAAATTGTAGGAACCTCAAATACGTAAGAGATTATGAAACAAAATGGTACTAATAAATACAAGAATTCTACTTCATGTTGTCCCTAATAAAAACAATTAATTGTATCAGCATAATTATAGTAGAATCAAGTTTAAAAGAAAATTGAAAAAACATTTGTAGTGGAACTTTAGGCATAATAAGACAATATCATTACCTCATGTCTATCATAATTTCACAGATTTGTTTATCTTCACCAGCATTTTTTCGAAGCATTTCCTATGAATTGGATAAGTAGTCACATGAATCTGCCTCGAACTAAAAACTGAGCGATATATGCTGTCTAGTATTGGCATCTTCATAGCTTTGCACTCATTCACATACTCCTACATTTGGAAAAGAATGAAATATAAAATTCAAATCAAAACAATAATAATACTAGCATTTTTAAAATGTCTTCAAAATATTTTGGGCAAAAATAAAACACAAGCCGACAACTATAGTAATAATACAGACTTCTTTAGCCAAAAAAAAAAAAACATATTAAATTGAACTTCATCAAGACTGAATCCATAACCTTTACTTATAATATGAATAAATCGTGATGAGTTGCTGTTAAAAGAAGGTAACATTAGCAATTTAAATTATAGGAGCTCATCTAACTACTTCACCAATAAGAATTGCAAGATCCTCTAAATTTGTTCTCCTATTATCCCCAAATTTAGGAGGTTTGACGGCATAATCCTACAATGCCCCATGAAATAGAATGTGAACCCTAAGATAAACGTGACAGGTGGTATTAGCACTTGGTAGTAGCACATCCAACAGAAATCAAAAAGTTCTATCGTATCTTCCTATACAAAGATAAAACTGCACTATGGCCCTGTTTGATCTCCATTATTTCCTTATTAAAATGAAAAATATGATCGTTATCCATCACATCAAGTCACCATATTTGACTTTTTATCTCTTGTGTAGAGTCTATAATGACTATATTTTTTATTCTCATTTTTACAATAATGTGGCTCAAATGGGGGCTATATGAAATTATAAGTGGCTCATAAATTACGTGAAGTCGAGCTTCAGTAAAAAATACAAGTCTTATTTCTTTTACTTAAAATAAATCAGAGTAGCGGATTGCACTCTTTCTCTGGTGCTCTTATTCAAATACTGTAGCAAGTTGATTGATCTCCTCTTCCAAGTGATAAGGATCATACGTCTTTGATAACACAGTAATGTCTTTATATTTATCCTTCTACAAAAATTATTTCCAAGTAAATAATAAGGCAGATCAAATATCTGATAACATGTTTTAGAAAACAATTATTCAAGGCTAGCAAATTGCTTTTGCACCTTCAGGTAAAGCCAACAAGGAGATTCGGGCAAACATACCATAAAGGAAAACTGAAGAATGGCTGGCACTGCAGATACTCGAAGCATCCATTGCCACGTCTCAAGAATATGCTAATTCATTTAAATAACAAAAAACCACAAACAAAATAAGAGATGCATATAACGAATTACTGCCTCCCAAAATTGATGCAAAATAGGATACATAAACAAATCATTTACTAACTAAAACTAATTCACCAATTACCCTCTAATTGTTTATTTATCTTTTTGCAATAAAATATTCCCAAACAAAGAACTAAAATGGTTTCCCACCAAAGCAGAATATGAAGTTCCAAAGAAAGACGTACCTTCACATTCGAAGAAAAAATTGTCACAATTTTCTCGTAGCCAGCTTTCTTGAGATGAAAATTCACCCATTTAAGCAAGACGTTCTCTGAAGCTAGTCCTATAAGCTCTTCAATATCTGGAAATAATACAATCACCTGATTAAGTTATACCTATTGGGCTGAATTTGAACTTGCACCTCTGGTAAGGATAAAAAGTGACACTGTGAATTTATTAAGATTTGAAGAGATATCTTGTTAATTACGTTGTTGTTTTCTACCGGTTATACAAGCTGGGGTGTCTTTTTGAGGTTGAGATCAGCCAAAATTCGAATCTGAAGGGCTCCAATAAATGCAATCCAAATTTAAGAGATCGGAAAAGGTCAACGAGAATAAATAACAACGAGAATAAATAAACTTACTTAACAATGTGCATCGACATATAAAGCAATACTCATCTTTCTACTTCTTTTCTCCTTTCTTTGCCATAAAGAAGTTATAAAATGTAATAAAGACTAAGGGTACTAACCTTTATAATTTGAAAAATTAACCCAAGTAGCAAACTAGTCTATAAAGAATGAGAGATTTATAAATATTTGATAGCCAAATAATGTAAATACTCCGCATTCTTATAAGCAAATTTGTTGCATTCACTATTCCTTCAATAATTTTTTTTAATTTAAAATTCTTTTTAAATCTTTCGGTTTTATGATAAAACGTAATTTTTTCAATTTTAATTAAATAATGTTTATTTTAAATTTTAATTATTTCAATTTAATTAAAAAACTTTATAGTAGCTTTTTTTTCCATTTCATTTTGTTAATCCCTTTTTACTTGCATTTACAGTATAAAATAATATTGTTTTCCTACATTGAATGGCAAAACGACTTCGTTTTATTCCATTAATACGATAAATGATTGAATATATCTTATATATAATTATAGAAAAATAATAATTATGTTATATTTTACTCATCATGTTTGAGCTGAAATTATTTTTTTCCAAAAATAGGAAAATAAAAATTTTGACTAAAATTGAGAATCCTAATATTAAAGATTATCTTTCTCAACTCCATATTTAGATGACATTACATCTTGCAAAAAATTCAAATGTTAGAATATTGAACAAGATATAATGAAATAAAACATAATCTAAAAAAATTAAGCGAACCAAATTGTAACTATCATTTTATACAAATACTAATAAAAAATAAATGATTTAAAAAACTAAAAAATGAAAAAAAGAATTACAGGCAAAAATAAAAAAAAGTTATTAGAAGTTTTTTAATTAAATTGAAATAATTAAAATGTAAAATAAATTTTGCTTAATTCAAATTAAAAAATTTATGTTTTGTCATAAAATGAAAAGAATTTTAAATCAAAAAAAAATTATTTATAATATGAAGAAAAAATTTAAAAAAAATATAATAAAAAACAAATTAAACAAAAAAAGTTACGAAAATTAAATAAAGAATATATAATTATTATTTAACTAAAATTAATAAAATTAAATTTTATCATAACAAAAAAAAATTATAAATCGAAGAGAAATTCTCTTCATGAATGGAGGGTCACTCTCCTTTCAAAGGAGAGTTTACTCCTTTCAAACTCTCATCTTGCACGGTTCGGACGAGAGAATCTCTCTGTGGGATTTTATTTTTCATTTTTTATATTTTTTCTTTTCTTAATCTGTTTTGTTTATATTACAAATAATTTTTTTATTTAAAATTCTTTTTAATTTTTTTCTCTTTATGATAAAATTTAATTTTTTAATTTTAATTAAATAATATTTATATATTCTTTATTCAATTTTCATAACTTTCTTTTGTTTAATTTAGTTTTTTATTATATATATATTTTTAAATTGTTACAGGCAAAAGGAAATGTTTTTATAAAGTTTTTTAATTGAATTGAAATAATTTAAATTAAAAATAAATATGATTTAAATTAAATTTAAAAAATACGATTTATCATAAAACGAAAAGAATTAAAAAGAATTCTTAATCGAATAAAAAATTATTTATAATATGAAAAAAAAAAGAAATTCTAAAACAATTTTAAAAAAATCAATAAAAACAAAACAAATTAAAAAAAAAGAAAGTTACGATAATTAAATAAAGAATATATAAATATTATTTAATTAAAATTAAAAAATTTAATTATATCATAAAGAGAAAAAATTAAAAAGGAACAGTGAATTCTTTCATCTTATCATATTGTAGCAAATTTTTTTAATCATGGGAGCAAAAACGACGTTTTGTTATATTTAATCATTTCTCTATTTTCACACGCCACTTCACTGCAATATTTTTCTATTTTCACACACTACTTCATATCGTCCAATTCAATACTAGTAAATAAAGAAAAAATTAAATGATTAACAAATTATTAAAAAAAAATTATAGGAAAAAAAGTTATTATAAAGTTTTTTAATGAAACTGAAACAATTAAAATTAAATTTTATTTAATTAAAATTTTAAATAGAACAAAAAATATTTATAATATTAAAAAAGAAATTTTAAAACAATTTTAAAAAAATATATAATAAAAACAAAACAAATTAAACAATAGAAAGTAACGAAAATTAAATAAAGAATGATAAATATTATTTAATTAAAATTAAAAAAATTAGATTTTGTTATAAAGAGAAAAGAATTAAAAAGATTTTTAAATCGAAAAAAATTTATTTATAATATGAACAAAACAAATTAAAAAAAGAAAAAAATAAATGAAGGAAAAAAATTTCTCTCCATAGACAAAGAGAATCTCTCCATCTATATAAGAGCATTTTTTCCTCATTTTTTTTTCTTTTTTTGTAATTAGTTCTGTTCATATTATAAATGATTTTTTTCGATTTAAAATTATTTTTAATTTTTTTATGATAAAACTTAAATTTTCAATCTTAATTAAATAATATTTATACATTCTTTATTTAATTTTCATAACTTACTTTTGTTTAATTTGTTTTGTTATTATTATTTTTTTTGAATTTTTTTAAATTTCCTTCTTTTTTCATATTATAAATAATCTTTATTCAATTTAAATTTCTTTTTAATTCTTTTCATTTTATAATAAATCGTATTTATTTAAATTTTAATTAAATCATATTTATTTTTAATTTAATTTAATTAAAAAAATTATAATTACTTTTTCTTTTGTTTGTAATTATTTTTTCTTTAATTTGTTAATCATTTAGTTTTTTATTGGTATTAGTGTAAAATGATGTTGCAATTTGGTTCACTTAATTTTTTGAGATTATACTTTATGACATTATTTTTTTGTTTGATGTTCCAACATTTGAATTTTTGAAAGATGTAATATCATCTGGATGCGGAGTTGAGAACAATAATTATTATAATCAAATATGAGATTAGAATGCTTTAACTTACCTGTTTTTATTAAATTGAAATAATTTAAATTAAAAATAAATATCATTTAAATAAAATTGAAAAAATTACATTTCATTATAAAATGAAAAGACTAAAAAAGAATTTTAAATAAAAAAAGTATTTACAATGTGAAGATAAAAGAAATTTCAAAACAATTTAAAAATATATATATATATAATAAAAAACTAAATTAAACAAAAGAAAGTTGCGAAAATTGAATAAAAAATATATAAATGCTATTTAATTAAAATTGAAAAAATTAAATTTTATCATAAAAAGTAAAAAATTAAAAAGAATTTTAAATCCAAACAAAATTATTTATAATATAAACAAAACAAATTAAGAAAGGAAAAAATGAATAATGAAAAATAAAAAATAAAATCCCACATAAACCATGAAAGGAGAATTTCTCCCTTTCAAAGAAGAGATTCCTCTCCGTGAAAGGAGAGTGACTCTCCATTCATGGAAAGAAATTTCTCTATGGTCCCGTTTGGTATTCATTTTTTTTCAAAATGTATTTTTCTCTCTCTTTTTTTTAACCACATATTCTTTATTAAAATAATATTACACGTAAATCAGAAACTTTTCATTATTCTTCAACCACAAATTTCTCATTTATTTACTATTCAAAAATGTATTTTTACATAAAAATACCTCCCAAACATCCTCTATATTTCTCTTCGATTTAAAATTTTGTTTAATTATTTTTGTTTTTATTATATTTTTTTAAAAAAATTCTTCATATTATAAATAAACTTTTGTTCGATTTAAAATTCTTTTCGTTTTATGTAAAACGTAATTTTTTCAATTTTAATTAAATAAAATTTATTTTAAATTTTAATTATTTCAATTTAATTAAAAAACTTTATAATAATTTTTTCTTTAATAATTTGTTAAATTATTTAGTTTATTTTCTTTATTTATTAGTATTAGATTGAATGAGGTGAAATAGTGTTTGAATATGGAGAAATATTACAGTGGAGATGATGATTGCAGTGAAGTGGCGTGTGAAAATAGAGAAATGATTGAAAACAACACAACGTCATTTTTGCTCACACGATAAAAAAAAATTGCTACAGTATGATAAAATGAAAGAATTCACTGTTCCTAATTACAGTAACTTTCCTTTCCATCCCTCCTTTTTATACAGTATGAAAGTTGGGATAAGTAATGTATATTACTTTATAAAAAAAGGATCAAACCAGTTTGAGACTAGTTTAATGTGAAATCAATGTGACAAAAATGGATAGTAAATATCATATTCTCTCTTTTAAGATAAGGAGGGATAAGTTGATCAAACTTTATTTTTAACCGCATATTGTAGATGTGCACTATTTTGCTTCCAATCTGCAACACAACCGTCTTACTTGACCATTAGACAGCTCTCCACCAAGTATTGATAATATGATACACTTTATTTTACTATTTTTATAATTTGAGTCAACTGCAAAATTTGCATGGTTTTTGAATTTAAGTCCACCAGAAAAGTTTAAATATCCAATTAAAAACGTTTTTAATGAATTTAGAATGCCACCCAATATTGAAAAGTATACTGTCTACCAAACAAGGCAAAAGCAATGATTTTCTGTTCTTTAAAGTCAAATATACTTAGATAAGTTATTTTTAAATTATTTTCAACATTAATTTAAATTAATTGTTATAGAACCGCGAGATTAAAAAATTACTATTTTTAACTTTGATTAATAAAAATTACTAATTTATTTATAAACATAATTTTTGAGCTACCAAACACATGTATTTTATTGTGCTTAACAAGTCTAGAAAAGTAAGTATTGTTAATAAAAAAGTAATTTATAAAAATTAATGTTTAATAAAATAAGTGATCAAAACCAAAATACTCGTGTTTGGCTAAGCGCTTAAGAAGTTTCGAATATTAAGTTTTTTTAATTGAAAAAAAGAAGAAGGTCATTTTGAAAGTTATGTTCATAAAATAAGTAATTTAAAAATAAATTTGAGTCAATTTTAAGCACAATCATACAAATATGTAAGGTTAAACTTTTTTTTTTTTTTTTTTTTTTTTTGGGCAATGGAAGATCAGTTGCTCTCAAGTAAAGTTTTTTTTAATTAGTTTTTTCTTTTCTTTTTTTCTCAACCACATTTTTTTGATGACGTTTTTCGCAACCACCTGTTTA
Source organism: Olea europaea var. sylvestris (assembly GCF_002742605.1). NCBI lineage: Eukaryota > Viridiplantae > Streptophyta > Magnoliopsida > Lamiales > Oleaceae > Olea > Olea europaea. Next base: position 218,981 of record NW_019238692.1, on the reverse strand, counting down.
TAGAGATACCTTTAAAAAAAGCTTATTTTTTTTAAAGTAATTATTAATTTATTATCTCCATTTGGAAAGAAATTATAAAACGGTTCAATTTATAATGGGTGATAATGAGTAATAGATGCGTGGATAGGAATGTGTAACGTTTGGTAAATTTATAAAAATGGAATAATAGTGATTCCTCCAAGATGTATTTATTAAGTGTCCGTTTCTGTAAGGATTTTATTTAATTTTTTTTTATCAAAGTCAATCTCAATAATTAATTTTACTACATATTTCATAGGATTCACAATTTTTTAAGTATATATTTTATTAATTTTTATCAAAAGCTGCTAAAAATCTGATTTTAAACCCTATCAAAAGGGTTAAGAAATAATTATAATTGTAGGGTTAAAATTAATATTTGAGTTAAGTAATTAATTTTTAAGTTTAATCAATGAAAATAATATATGAAAATAAAAACTTTTTAATGAGACTGCAGATGGGCCCCACACTCGTTACGTTACGATTATTCAAACATTTTCTCTGCTTTGACCTCTCCGCGCAGCTCACTACGATACATACAAAATTACTGGCACAATATCTCCGCCAACGGAATTGTCCATTTTTATTTTTTCTTTTCCCTAAAGAAATGCAAGATTTTTCCAATTTTGTAGCTACTATATCTTAATATATCTACGTACAAAAATTACTTGATCACTTTAAACACTGTGGCACTAATGGTAATTCTGCTCTAATTCATATTTGCTCTGCAGACTTTGACGTTTTTCTTTTTCTGGTAACGTACGTGCATCGCATCGTCTTGTAAGTTGTAACACTACAAAATGTTTTTTTTTTTTAATAATGTTTTTGCAGTTTGTTAATTTGTAATTTGTGGACGTAATTTTTCAGAGATTCTGGAAAGTGAAGATGTGGGATTTAGAAATAACACTGGGATCGATAAATATTGATGGGCATGCTACTCCAAGCAGAATATTGAACTGGTTGTCATCTATTTTTGCTGGTATTTTGATGTGCAAAATTGTAAGACAACTTTTCTGGATTAAGCATTTTTACCCGTAATTTATTGCTGGGTTTTATATTTTTATACATGTAATATCAGTTTCTCGCCCTTTCGAAAATTTTTGTTGATGGAACGTGGAGATTCGTTTGATTTTGGAATAGTATTCGTGGATTTCTGGTCCTCGTTATTTGGTAGATTGATTCTTCAGTGAGTTGTGAGAGGAGAACTGGATTTACATTAAGTCATTACAAAAAAATGAAGGGAGAGATGACTTTTCAATGTTCAATATGAAGTTTGTGTGCTAGAAACACGCATTATTTTTTTAAACCAAAATGCTATGTGTGAACAATGGTGTACACGTAGCATTACACTATATATGAAAATAAAAACTTTTTAATGAGACTGCAGATGGGCCCACACTCGTTACGTTACGATTATTCAAACATTTTCTCTGCTTTGACCTCTCCGCGCAGCTCACTACGATACATACAAAATTACTGGCACAATATCTCCGCCAACGGAATTGTCCATTTTTATTTTTTCTTTTCCCTAAAGAAATGCAAGATTTTTCCAATTTTGTAGCTACTATATCTTAATATATCTACGTACAAAAATTACTTGATCACTTTAAACACTGTGGCACTAATGGTAATTCTGCTCTAATTCATATTTGCTCTGCAGACTTTGACGTTTTTCTTTTTCTGGTAACGTACGTGCATCGCATCGTCTTGTAAGTTGTAACACTACAAAATGTTTTTTTTTTTAATAATGTTTTTGCAGTTTGTTAATTTGTAGTTTGTGGACGTAATTTTTCAGAGATTCTGGAAAGTGAAGATGTGGGATTTAGAAATAACACTGGGATCGATAAATATTGATGGGCATGCTACTCCAAGCAGAATATTGAACTGGTTGTCATCTATTTTTGCTGGTATTTTGATGTGCAAAATTGTAAGACAACTTTTCTGGATTAAGCATTTTTACCCGTAATTTATTGCTGGGTTTTATATTTTTATACATGTAATATCAGTTTCTCGCCCTTTCGAAAATTTTTGTTGATGGAACGTGGAGATTCGTTTGATTTTGGAATAGTATTCGTGGATTTCTGGTCCTCGTTATTTGGTAGATTGATTCTTCAGTGAGTTGTGAGAGGAGAACTGGATTTACATTAAGTCATTACAAAAAAATGAAGGGAGAGATGACTTTTCAATGTTCAATATGAAGTTTGTGTGCTAGAAACACGCATTATTTTTTTAAACCAAAATGCTATGTGTGCACAATGGTGTACACGTAGCATTACACCCCTCACATGGAGGAGGGCCCACACACAATAAAATATTCGCGGCCTCCCTCCATTTGAGAGGAGTGTAATGCATTGTGTACACCATGAGGTGTACACATAGCATTTCTCCTTTTTAAATCACTTCTGATTCTTTTAAATGTTTGGTGGGTCTAAAGAAAATTTGGTGAGGGGGAGGGGGAGACTGAATGCAACAAGTTCAAACCAGAAACATGTTTTTCTTTCATGAGGGAAGATGATTTATCACTTTTCCAAAGGCTCGTACTACTATAGCAATAGATCCAGCAAGAAGTATCAGGTTTAGGACACAATTCAATACAATGCCTGCATATGTTGTTTGTTATGATCTTCTTAAAATGTGTCCCTTTTAATGACAACGAATAGAAAACATGCAGCATATTTTGGTCATTTCTGATACCCTTTAAAGAGTTCCAATTTTGTTGTTGAAGGTTTATGACTTAACAGGTACGATAAGCACTTCGTTCTTCAAGGGATATAGCAAACTTAATCGTAATGAGAGGCTTGACTGGAAAAACAGGTTATTTTGTTTCTCATGCCTATTCCTGTTTTGATGTTATAATAAGGTCCCCCATTTCAGAATGAATTTTGAAGTAATGTAACAATTGGAATTTATTTTTGTGGCAGGGGGTTCTCCACGTTCCATGCCATCCTTGTTGCAGCTGGTTCTCTGTATCTCTTACTTGGGTCACGTGTTTTTGATGGTGCTCATGACTTTAATATAAACATGACATCAACTTTATCGGACACCATAATGGGGGTACGTTACTGCAAGTGGCCATGTCAAATTAACTGAGCATGGAATTATAGTTTCCTAGTAGTTTTGGTTACTTCTTATTGGCTTGCATCAAAATGACATTGTAGATATTTTTCTACACAAGATAGTGCACGGCTATAGATCTCGTTACCCATGAGAGAGCCATTTCTACTTTTCTTTCTTAATCCATGGTTGGTTGCAGGGAGATAAGAATTGAAAATCATTTTGCCTCCTTATGGTTATGACGCAGAATAAGAACTTATTAAAACTAAAGTACATTGATGACAAAAAATATATCAATTAAATTGGTTATTCATCAAAAGTACCAAAAACCTAGATATGTCTCATTTATGTAGGCCTACAAAGAGTCGTAGAATGACATTTACCTCGGTTGATCTAAACTTTTGTCCATAAAATAAATTAGCAAGGTGGTGATGAGATAATCTAACCACATTTAGTGAAAGAAGGCTACCATGCTTGAAATAATATTAACCTTTAGCAACCAAAAAAAGACTGATAAGAACTGGAATGTTTAAAGCTTTTGAAATCCATAAATGAAGTAGAAGAAATCAATGGAATTGCAGTTGGAGCTAAAGAAAGAGGACTGCTAATTGAGTCATCAAAGGCAAATAACAAATGAGATTTTGAACATTTTTAGCATACTAACAAGTCCCACGCAAAGAAATAGATTTAACTTCCAAATCCTATAGTCAAGTAATTACATGTGCACTCAGTTTAGATTTAAATATTAGAAGTGTACTGTTAGAAGAGGATTTTTGAAATAATTGTAAATATAGACAGACAATGCAGTTGTAGATGAATCATGAGAAATAGTTTGAAGATTAATTTGATTCTCACGACTAACACATGGTGCATCATAAGAAATTTTTGAAGGGCGATGATGACCGTAGAGTCAAATTATGAAAATGTCCACTATCTTCCATATATCAATCTGGCTGTCAATTTATCAAAAAGGTACCGAATATCTAGATATGGCCCTTGTTTATATTGGTCTGTGAGAGGCGGACGAAGAAATAATCTATTTGATTAGGAGTTCCTAATTAGAATCTAACTTGGCCTGTAGTTATCATGTGTCTCTTGTATGATTGCTTCTCATTCCTTATCAAATTATTTGATAAATAGTGACATTTAAATTAGATTGTTTAGGTATTGTAACAAATTTTAGGGGGTTCAATTAAATTTTTTTGACATTTATGGAAGCTCAATTGAGAACCAACTTTCCTGTCTTTATATGTCTGTATATCATTCTGTGGACTTAATTAATGTACCAATTTTCTCATCCTTGTTATTTAGTGTTTATAAACTTCTTCAATAATTTCTTAGATCCTTAATGTTATTTTTTTCTTCTCTTATGTTTTTATTTTGATTGTTTTGTTATTCAACAATACAGGTTTCCATCGGCTACTTTATCTCGGATTCAGCAATACTTCTTTATCACTTTCCTGTTTTAGGTGGTCTGGAGTTTGTAAGTGTACCTTAAAACATAAAGTTCACTCGCCATGTTGTTGTTGAACTAGAAAGCGCTTAGATTTATTTGATCCCTTGTAATGGATTTTAATTTAAAAATACTTGTAACTTTTTTTCTACTGTATACCCGGTCTTATCTATTTCCTACCTATTTTTGGGAAAGCAAGTTAGCAGTTTTGCAAGTTTTGGTGTTAACTGGTGGATTCAGCTTGAATTGTTTGAGAGCAGTTATTATTATTTGCACTGAAATGTTGTTTATCTCTTTATTTCTTGAGAATTTCTATTCGAATTATTTCATTTCATTTGCTAGGTCTTACACCATGGACTCTCTTTGTATTCAATCATTCTATCACTTCTGAGCGGTCGAGCACAAATCTATATTCTGATGGTTCTCTTTTCTGAATGCACAACTCCTTTTGTCAACCTAAGATGGTGAAGTGATTTTGATCTTTTCCTCTCCCGTTCCATCTTTTAGGTATTAAACATGTACTCATCCCTGTTACAATACATTCAGGTATCTTGATGTTGCTGGCCAGAAGAATTCCAAGCTTTACATCTTCAATGGCGTGGCTTTGTTCTTTGGGTGGTTGGTATGGTCTTTTATATACTTCAGAATTTTGCATTTTACTCTAAAATGTTAAGTGTTCTGCTCGATCATATTATCTGCACATATTGCAGGAGAATGGAAACTCAACTTTATCGGTCACTTGACTGTGTGGATGAGTTTCTAAAATCTGTGATCATTATGCACTGCCCCAGAATCTGTCTACCGTTCTTTTTTGGTATATCTATGTTTTTTTTTTTGAAATATTGGAGTTTTATAAATGAAAGCCATTTGCCTCTTTAGTTCCTTAAGAAAAAGGGTGCTGGGATTAGCCAGGGCATTTTAGGAATTCACTAGGAAAATAGCTTGTATACATAACATTTTCATCAGTATAAATTATTTGAATCAGCCTTACAAGCAACTTATAACATTTGATCATCAGCCTGCTCATTTGGACATGATTACGGCATTTACAGCTGAAATGACCATCTTATTTTACCACAATGGATTTAAAATAACATAGTTATAATTGTGACTTGAATATTCATTACAGTAAGTAACATTTTACATATTTGTGAATTTCCGTGCATGTAGATTATTTTATATTACATTTTAAGTTGGCTTTTGTGATGACATAGATGTTTGTAACACGTAGACTTTTGATCTTCAGGTTGCAAGGGTTCTTCTATTTGTGTTCCTTTTCTACCACATGTTTATCCATTTTGATCAGGTAACTGGACAATCCCTGTTTTAGTTTTATCAATAGCCTTCAAGAAGACTCTTCTATCTGCTATATTTGATTACTGAATGATAAGAAATGGTTCAATCTGGAATTTTCAGGATACAAGGAACATAATGTCCATTAGTATACCCTACTCTTTCATCTTATTTACAGCTGACGTTTGTTGGAGAGGGGGATATGATAGGAAATTATTTTTTTGTCCTTAAGCTTGTTCCACAGGAGAATATGAGAAACGGAAAGAAGAGGAAAATCTAGAGATATATGGATGACCTCTTCATGGATTTCCCCCCATATTTCTGTGACGTGCTAATCTTTATTTGTTACGTAAATTTTTGAACATATAGTTTTCCTGAGGACAATCTTGCCTCCATCTTCTCTCTGTTCACTCAAAGCACGTTTGGCATTAATTAGACAGTACAAAGTTTTAAGATTTAACTTATTTTTCCTTCTGTACTACTGTCTTCACCTTACCGAACAAACCACAACTATATCATAACTTGCAGATTGTAGATAGTCTTGCTTTTTATATAATTTTTTTTCTATTTGTTTATTCTTATGCTTCGAAGACTTTTTCCAGATGGGTTGCAATTTCTCAGTTTCTGTGGCTTTGAAAACCAATAGTTATTCTTCTTGCGCCAAAAAAACGAAAAAGTTGAAAAAGGATTGTGTAAACTTTATCTTTTGTTCTTTTCAGGTCAAGAAAGTGTTTCCATTGGGCTTTTACAGCTTGCTTACAGTAGCTCCTCTGTTGGCATTAATGAACGTGTTCTGGTTTTGGAAAATCGCCAATGGTTTGGTAAAAACCTTGAACAAGGCTAAACACAGTCAGTAGAATTCTCTTTCTAGCTTATGAATATACATCTATGTGTTTGACTAGCGCAAATGTAGTTTTATTCTTTTCGCTATTATGAGCCTCAACGTACAAGGATATAGCTTAGAGTGTGTAAAACTAGTGCAGGGATAACAAATATTTTAGCATGCATTGTCGAAATTTTTTAGAGAAACCGTATCGTGTAACTGAAAAGTTTGTTGCAGCTTCATGTAAATTGATACTTTGAAATGCCAGAAATTCAGATTAAGATTGTTGGGTAAGAATTTGAGCCCCTGTTTGGCCCCCATTTTGTAGGGTTGAAAATGGGTGGAATAGTATTTTTTTTTGAAAAATGAGTAGTTGAAAAAGAAGGAAATTTTTTTGATTTACGTGTAATATTAATGAAAGATTGTGTGGTTGAAAATATGAGAGAAAAATGTAATGTAATGTAATTGAAATTAATGGGGGCCAAACGGTGAATGTTGTGTTTGTTTGACACGTCTTTTTATCATGCAGTGTTCATGAACCTAATGGTTGGATTTGGCAAAGTAGAGTTTAGATTCAATTTAGTTCTGTTATGACATAGTTGCGTAAGAATATTGACATCGAAAGATTGTGTGGTTGAAAATATGAGAGAAAAATATAATGTAATGTAATAGAATTTAATGGGGGCCAAACGATGAATGTTGTGTTTGTTTGGCACGTCTTTTTATCATGCAGTTTTCATGAACCTAATGGTCAGATTTGGCAAAGCAGAGTTTAGATTCAATTTAGTTCTGCTATGACATAGTCACGTGAGAATACCAACATTGAAATATATTAATATTACTGTACGGATTGTCGGATGTATGATGCCTAATTATGATTTACACTTTTCACGATCACAAATTCACCTTCGCAAAAAGGTCGATGGGTGTAGGGAATAGCCCACGAGCCAAAAAAAAAATTAGATATATTTATAGTGATGCCATTGGAAGTTCACTCGCGTATTGGTTCGACCTAGCTTGATGCTAAATGTAGCAATAAAATTTGCAATTTAACTGCTGAAATTTAGTTAACCCAATAAGATTTAGATAGGTGTTGGCTGACCAGAAGTGTAATTTTGTCGTAGGCGAATTATTGATTTATCTATAGAATTCTATTCGATTATTCATTTAATGTAATATTTTACCTATTAGTCAATCTATAGAGATCAATAGGCTATGAATCACCCAATGAAATAGACGTTCTTGAGATGAGGGTAAATTAATGCTTATAGCCAACGCTACGAGATTGAACGGATGAAATTAATTTGAAATAAATGGCATGTTGAAAATATTAATTTTCACCAAAAGAAATGTGTTGTGAACATCACTAAAGACATGAATTTGATGCTAGGCATGTCTATAGTGAATTAGGTAATATAGAGAAAGTGAAAAATTGAAAAAGAATTTTCGAAGCAACAAAAAATTAGGCAAGGTGGGGACCCACATCGCATTTGGTTAAGAGATGAGGAAGAACATAATAAAAAAGGTTCAGAGCGTTTTAAGAAGAAAAAATAGTTTGGGATCTTTTAATTTTCTTGACGTGTATAACTATAAAACAAACACTATAATTTATGCTTTCAAGTGGGGACAATTGTTAGATTATGGAGAATTGTGTAGAAATAATTATCTTCCGTGATTGAGAGGTCAAAATAAATTTAGAATTTAACAATTGTGTTGAAAAAAAAAAAAAAAAAAAAAAAAAAAAAAAAAGAAAAAGGAAAGGGTGAAAATAAAAAGTGGTCCTTTGTCGGCTCGAATCACAAGGCGGGGTTTACCTAGTGCGCACTTTCGGGTAGCGGCTGCGGGTTCCCTTGTCAACAAAAAATATAAGATTTGAAAAATAATATTAATAGTCGAGAAATAAAATAATATAAGGGGGGGGGGGGGGGGAGGGTTTTGGGAATATTATTCCAATCAAATTATTCTAAAAATAATAAATTAATGAAGTAATTGTTGAATTTCTTTCTCCATGTCCAAATTTCCTTAATATTAACAGAAACGGTCTAAACGGACCGTTATTCTCGTAATGCTAATCTGTTTTCCCTTCTTTACCATTTCCTTCAAATGTCAGTTTTACGATTTCTTCCATTTCTCATTAATGGTTGACGACACAATATAGTAATACAAACTAGCTCATATTTTATGTAATTTCAGAAAAAAACTGAAAACAATTGATTGTAAATATGTGGAGGATTTCATTTAATCTGTTGAAACGGGGATTTAAGCCAGCGGCTCGCGCTAGGCCGAGCTGTAGGCTGATTCCTTTTCCAGGATTGATGGGCCTATCGTCTTATTTCAGCTCCTCCGTTAACGAAGGCGCCGGAAGTTTGGACAGTAATAGTGGTAACGGAAATGGGAATGAGATGACTTATGCGGAGGCGAAGAGGCTGATGAGGCTGGTGAACGTGGAGGATTTGAAGGAGAAACTGGGTATGGAGGAGAAGGAGGTGATTGGGTATTCTGAGCTTTTACAGGCCTGTGAGAGTATAGGCGTCGCCAAGTCCGCCGTGGAGGCCGCCGCCTTTGCTCGAGTTCTTGATGAGGCCGGCGTCGTTTTGCTCTTCCGGGACAAAGTGTATCTACACCCTGATAAGGTTAAATAATTATATCTATACTATATCTGTGTGTGTTCATTATGTGTTTTAATACCGCTTTGGGATTTGATTTAGAAATAAAGTTGTGGTTCCAAAAGGGATTCTTGGGGTATGTATGATACTGCTTTACTGGTGGGGTTGAGGAAGATAAAAAGATTTATTCTGTTCCCATAAGAAAAAGGGAGATTGAATATTACAAAAAGATGATGGAGAAACCACTGTATCTAAACAATCTGTTTGATATGAAACTAATTCCAACAGTGGGGTCAAATCAATGTTAAATTCTTGGATTTAAAATGAAATGTAAAAGTACAGATTTGAGTTTCTTTACCATGACCTCTAAGTTGGGGATTTTGAAGAAAAGAACATACAGTTTAGACTGATCATGAAACGCGTCGTGGATTTCTCATATAGTTGTGTTTCTCGTGTCCTCAATTGTCCAGTTCCTTGGCTCGCTAGCTTGCTTATTGAAATTGTGGTTTTAAGTGAAATGGAATTCAAAACTTGATCGATTTTGGTTGGATCATAAATCCCATATATTGAGTTCTTATCCTTTAATTTTATGGTTTGAAACATTGGATTTGATTCATAATGATCTATAACTTTTTGCTATAAGAAACAGGTTGAAAGAGAGTTAGATCGCCATGACTAATATCTAGTTTATCGATTAGTAATTTGTGTTTGAAATCATCTTAATTAAATTTGGCTTAGATGTTAAGATCTCCGACCCTGTGCTGCCAAACTTAGCATGATTTGGTTGTCAATGGTTTTCATAGAAGTTGGTATTTTTTTTTTTTTTCCTTTTTGTTTCTCTGTCTGCTTTTGCTTTCGGTTCTTTGTATCATGCATTTGCTGATGGTATGATATTGTTTGCATTAAAGAGGCATTTTAGTACGATATCAGAAGCTTCACAATGTACTCTCTTGGAGTCGAACTATGTAATTTCTCGTTGGTTTTCTTGTTCAGGTGGTTGATCTTGTTAGAAGGGCAGTTCCCCTTGCGCTTTTATCTGAAGATGATCAAAGCAAGGACGAGCTTAAGAAGTTGCAAGTAAAAAAGGAAGAAATTGACATGCTAGCTCACAAGCAAGTCCGTCGCATTTTGTGGACCGGACTTGGTCTTTCCGTGGTACAAGTCGGGCTTTTCTTTCGTCTGACTTTTTGGGAATTTTCTTGGGATGTTATGGAGCCAATCGCATTTTTCACAACGACAACTGGAATAGTAATAGGCTATGCTTACTTCTTAGTCACTTCAAAAGATCCTTCTTACCAAGACTTGCTAAAGAGGCTATTCCTATCTAGGCAAAGGAAACTCATCAAGAAACATAATTTTGACATTCAGAGGTTTGTGAAGTTGCAAAAGAAATGCAAATTACCTCCAGAGACTTGTGCCTCCTTCAAAAGGCGGGTTGGGGTAGAAGTGGATCCGGAGGATCTTTTACATGGCCATTGACCTAACTTTTGATTATATTTTGTTTCACAATTTACCAAAAGCTCCTATTTTCTGTGGAGCAAAGGGAACTTATGTTAAAGTTGTTACTGGCTTCTGGGTCTTGACTTTGATGGTTAGATTTTCAACTAACTTCTTTTTGATAGAGAGATCTTGGTAAGGAGTAATTTGCTTAAGCTTCTAACAGTTGGCGGTCATGTAAAATTTTGTAGTTCATAGTTTTTAATCATAATATGGGCTCTGTTAGTGTCTTCAGCAATTTCCTATCTTTTATTAGAATATAAATCTTGATTCCTTGTGGCATTCTTCCTAAAAGCTCATTAGATATAGAATTGAACCATGCAAGTGTCCTTAACTTCGAGCTTTTTAGCTTGCCATCTTTTCGATCTGAGAACTAAGCTTCGAGTGAGATATTGCTGGTTGAATTTTACACTTGAGTCAGAGCTCAAAACGTGTTAATGCTTGCTCGAATCCTTTGCTTCCTTAGGTTCCATTCGAGATATATACGTGTATTATATGCAAGAAGGCCTCTCATGACATTCATCGAGATGTTTACAGAAGAAGCGTCGTGCATCCATAGCATTACATAAGTCTATACAGATTGTTCTTTCTAAAAATTAAAAACTCACCCTCCAGATTATTTAGCAGATCAACTATTGCCTCTTCCTTTGATCCACTGAAGTGTTCCAAGAGATCAGATAGTGAAACCTGCACATTTTTGCCATTACCTTCTCGAGCTAGAATATAATAATGCTGTTACGATATATTGAATGTAGAGGTTCAACACTTACCCCATCGTCAAAATTCTCAAGCCAGCGTAATATAGAACTTTCCGATGCCTCGACCGTAGCAGATCGTTCTACTTGTGGCCCATCAACTTTTTGGCGTTTCCGAGATTTCGGTGAACCATCAGTACCAAATGGCAGCCGTTCTGCGTTTGCACTCCCAATGAGATCAGAAATTGTGGCTTTAGATTTCCTTGGGGAACTACCACCATTTGCATTGTCCACAAGTGATTCATGATTGGGTCGACCCTCTACTCCACCGCCGTGATGATGGCCAGATGATATACCTTCAACCGATATTCCCATCTCTTGCACCAGCAAGTAGGCCTTGATCTGGCTATAAGTTACCTAGTTTTATAAACAGCAGAATTATCAAATATCATCACAACACATGGAATCTTAGTTCATTTCATTCCTTGCATCATAGAACGCATGACCCACAACTATAATATTCTACAAATTTCGGTACGCTTGACTGCATTTTAACTTACTTTTTCTTTAGAAGTAATGTTATTCCACCTTACTAAACATGCTATGATAATATCAATGCTTAATAAAAGGTTTAGTTCCGAATGCATTTATATAAAATATTTAATTCATAAAGCTTACTTCTTCTGGTAATTCAGTTTTGATAGGCTTTAGCTTCTCTTTGCCAACTTTTGACACAACATCCTGAATATTCGTAAATAGCTGCCGCGTCAATCCAATGTCCTCACAGAATCTGGTCCAATCAATTGGGCATCCCTCTCTTGCAGCTTCAAGAAGATAATCTATCACAGTTTGTTCTTTTATTGGAGCTGCTCGACCGGGGAAATTCTACAAAGCAGAAATTAAAACAGAAGTCCACGCTAAAATCTAGGCATAACTTAATTACAAGCAACCGTGTCAAGACATACGGCAATTTTATGGAATGTAAGGCCATCTTCTTGCCACATTCTCCAAGCTTCAAACTTTGCCGGCAATAACTTCTTGTTGTTCGGTACAGTGGAAACCTTTCTTGGCGTAGGAGTTTGTGTATTTGGCTCCCCATCCAAAGCAAGATTCAATTCTTTTGATAAATGCTGAATGCTTTGTAGCAAACAATCTCCATGTGTAATTAGAAAGTGCTACGACACATTATCAAAGCTAACAAATCAGATATAATACGCATACAAACATCCAACCAGATAATAAAGATACAATATGATCAAGAGTCTTAATCTGATGCATTCCCTTCTATTTTTATCTCAAGTTGTAGTTATGTCTAAAAAACAATGGTTTCTTCAGTTTTAAAGCAATCAATGAGTAAATATTGCAACAAATATTTGAGCAAATATAACCGACGCAAAAATGTTTGCGGATAAATCCTGTAGGTCCAACAAGAAGAGGATGAAGAAAATGCTGACGAGTTTCTGTGGCTAATTTAGAAGTTAAATCAAGCTTTACAGCAGCCCTCTAACCGATCTGATCCTGAAACCCAACCATCATTTGAAAATTTTGAAAGATCTTCAAGATTATTCTGTTTAGAATGAAGTTCTGGTACTGACAGCAAACAATGTAATTTTTTTTTTTTTCCTTTTCAAGTTTTGAAGAAGATGCATTATTGCAAGAACAGTATGGAGTTGTCTTACTATGACTTCACCATAGTTCAACGGAGAAAGAGGAGCATCTTCCAACTAATCCGAGTGAGGTAAGTGGTAACTCATATCAGAGATGTCAACTTCAATTTCAATTCANGGAGAAAGAGGAGCATCTTCCAACTAATCCGAGTGAGGTAAGTGGTAACTCATATCAGAGATGTCAACTTCAATTTCAATTCAATTATAATTTTCCTTCATATAGAGACAAGATATTATGTCCCTCTCCATCACATGCTTCGATACTAGGGCTTATTTATAACATCCAATAATGGAAGATGCAATGGCACTCCAATGACGCATTAAAACTATTCCTCTGAGATTTTATGTATAAGAGGGCTAGAACAACACAAACATTTGTAAAATCCAAATGTGATAATTGTATACAGAGAAAATGCAAAATGTAGTAATTATAAGGAAAAACCCCAAATTGAAATGTACAGGTGAGCAAATTCCAAGCATGTGTAAGATCCCGTCCACCTAAACTATAGTGGAACAAGAAACATGGCCATTAAGGTATACCTGGTTCACACCATCTATATTTGCTAGCCTTGCTCGAGTTGATGGCCTTGTCAATGCTATCCTTTTTAATGTTAGATCACCGCATATTGCATATCTGCATGCTAAAATAGATCAATAGACAGTGTTGCATTCCTCAAAGTACAGTTGTATAGTGTAATCATACAGGCAGCTTGCCATTAGAATATACTCCTGTGACACTATTGTCCCAGGTCGACTACATTTTGAGGTGAAATAATCTTGCTACACTTAAATTTAAGAAATAACACTTGACGATTAGCATGCCGTATACTGTATTAACAAATTTTCAAGTGTTCATCTGAAAAATATCATGTCAAGATTAATTGCACTTCAAAAAGGTGGTGGAATTGACCCAAAATTACCAATATGATAAAGTATCGTGTGACACAGGAAGTAGCACTGTAGCAGCTCAAGAACAATGAGAAAACTCACGGAGCAGTTCCAGTTTTTTTGGCTATCTTCATTCTCTCCTCTACGAGCATTTTATAGAACTGTGCCTCTTCCTGAACTTGTAAATGATGGAGACGAGCATAAAAATCAAATCATTACAGGTTCTGGTCAAAGTTAAATTGTTGAAGATGAAAAAAGAAGCATCTGGAGGTAAAACTTTAAAAAGAAGTGCAAGGCATCATAGGGGGAAAAAATAATAATAAATAGACACAGGAAGTGAAAAGACAATCAAATATGAGAAAGGTAAAAAATTTTGTCCTACTCAAAATCACATGCAGAAGATGCTAAGGATGGTAGAAAAGCCCACCTGGCACAACCCCTCAAATTTAATAGGAGCCAAACCATCAACTCCAGCCTCACCAACTATATCTGTGCCTTTCATATCACCAACCATTTCTGTAGGCGATGGAAGATATAATGGAGGCTGATGATCAGGAGTGCAAGAGTTCAAAAAGTCCACTCCTTTTGGTCCGACCCTGAAGCATGAAAGGAAAATCACAATAAGATATTTAGGGCCAGTTTGATGGCCTTTAAAATTTTAAATTGTTTGCTACAATATCATTCTCCAACACACATTCACATAATGAAATAATCTACACACAAACCAATAAAGTTTATTTATTTTTTAACCACACATTCTCCAACACATACTATTCAAAACTCTTTATTTTGTCAAATAATGGGTGACAAACAGGGGCTTATTTACAGTATAATCTTATTATATTGGCTGCAAAAGAGAATGTCCAATATTGATATTTTATTAGAATTCACTAAAAGCATAGTTTTTGGCTTACCCATATCAGTTTATTTACCAAATGAGTTTCTGATTTACGCAAATTCATAATTTGTATCCTGCAGTAAATCTTGCATCTCCTTATTTGAGATGTCACAATTTATCTCTTTTGAATATTCACTTTCAATCAACGATGATTGCGGTCGACGTTTCGGCAAAGTTTGTTATGGTGGAGAGAGAGAAAGTGTGTCCGAACACAGACCCGCATTTCAATCTGAGAAAGAAAGAGAGTCTCTCCCTAAAGTCTCATCCCACGGGCACATCTTGACTATGAAAAGCAGACGAAGCAAGAAGAGTGCCGGATCATCCGGGCACAGAAACTCAACCGCTTTCGTCAAAAGAAAAAAGGGTTGGTCCAACCAAGAAAGGCATGGGAGTTAATATTTAGGACAAACACGAGCCTTTGGTGCCAATTGTTCATGAAGAGAACTAATGAACATGAACAAACGTTTTGAACTCATCACAAGCAACAATGAATAGACTTGCCATGTGAAAATCTACCCTTGCTCAGTTTATTGCAGGCATGATGGCAGATGACAGGCTGATAAGGAAAACAGATCTGGATACAGGAAGTGACAAATATCGTACATCTGGATGCCAGCCAGAAATTGGAAACTAAGTATTATGACAAAGTTCTTTGCTACATGCAACAATGATGTTGCATCCTTATGGAGGGTGTGATTTCAACTTGAATATAACAGGGATTACAGAAATTATGAGCAACTTATAAGCTTATGCAAAGAGTTCACATCCAGCCATTTAGCACAACTTTTGTACGTAGATTTAGGCCATATTGCAGGTTGCAAGCAGTGGGCTTGGAGACTACCATCAAGTCAAATGGGCTCCCGGATGATGAGTGACAGAATGGGAGTGTGTGAGACAGCGAAAAGTATATTTTTACAGCTCAAAACTCATAAACTAATCAGAGAAAGAAATCTACCTTAAACTAATCAGAGAAAGAAATCTACCTTACAGTTTTGTACACATCTCTGAAGGTCTCAATCAAATAATCTGCACAAAACACAAAAAAGCTATTAACCATCCACAATCACAGCATCTGGAAGAACACCCAAATAAAATTATTCTATCCATAGAATCAAAGAAATCGAGAAGGGAACAGTAATACAAAGTCACTGCTTCCTGACTGCACCCAAGTACAGAGCACAATAGAAGGATAAGACACATGACTAGCGCAAATTCCTTTCCTTAAAGACTTAAAATAAGCATTCGTATTCCTTTCTTTTAGAAGCAACAGTTTCTTAGGTTTGGTTTGGCATCATACACGCAATATTTCAGTTGTGCAGGTCAGCTGTAGATCCGATAAAATAGAGCAAGCTGCTGATATTCTTAGTGAGGTTAGACCAGAATTAGAAAAGGTAAAGTTTCAGTGCAATGTTTTGTGATCAAATAACATCAGTTAAGTGCACAAAATATTTATAAAAACAAAGTTCTTTCTTCAGCAATGTCTGTAAAAGATCAATGCCCAATAAATATTCATTAGTCTCCATTGATTTTGTCTATACTCCAAAACTGAAAGAGCTAACAACTGAATCTACTCTCAGACTACATTGAGAACACTTTTTCACTTCCACATGGTCGTGATTTAGCATAATGTTCAAGCTATTTAAAATACTGTGGGTCTCTCTATTGGAATTCATATTTGCTAAACCTCAGTGACCTGAATAATAAGAATACAATTATTCATCAACAGACAACAGTACAATGTGGTTCTGATTGATCCCTAGTTGGATGCAATATGGTGTTCACTTCACTCCTTCCTACTTAGTAAAGTAAAACATCAATAAACAGAGATCTGTTATACAAAAAGAGTACTCCCACATACCACGTGAAATCAACTGATCAGCTAGAGCTTTCCACCAATTTGCTGGCATCTCTTTTCCAAGGCCATGGAATGGAAGCTTATCAAACTGAGCGTCAATAATTTTCTTGGACTGTGACAAAATAAAAGGCGCTAGTGTAAATTTGCTATGACTAAATCACAAGATCAATGAATAGATTAAATAGTACACATAATGAGGGTATTAATTCCATTTTCCACAGCTGTCAAAATTTAGAACACAATACCGAAGCCACTTGTTCAAAAAAAAAAAAAGAAAAAAGAAAAAAGAGAGAAAAAACTCAATTCATCATTTCTAACAAACTTTTGTCTAGTCACCTACATAGCCTTATTACCATTGTTAAATTAACCTTCAACCTTGGGTCCCATACATGCCATGGAAGAATATCTATATACCATTAATTATCAAAGGGAAGCTTACTCGAGATCCACGAAGAACGTCTACTGGCAGATTGAGACCCCAATGACCTCCACATGCTTTAATGCAAGCCATTAAAAGAAATGCCTCTCGAGACATATCACTCTCATTCTTTGAGCTAGTGCAATTATCACAAGTTCCTGCACACATCACACATCCAGTTATTTTTAGTGTCAAGGTAATTCAAAAGATAATTTCTGGAATAATGTGACTCCAAAATTATAGCCAAAATTAAATATATATAACCTTAAAAAACCAAGGTCCAAAGACCAAAATCTCTTGCCTAATCTTTTCCTCTTCCTTTCATGTGTCTATTTAGGGTCATAAAAGTGAAGCATATAAAGAATTATTGTTGACTGAAAAACAAAAGCTTTTCTCCATGATAAATTCAGATAGGAGAAAATATCATCTCAATCTGTTGATGAATGAAAACAGATTTTCTTAGACCAATTTATCATGAAATGAAGGCAACCGGATGAAAGCAATGGCCAAAGCTTTGATTCAAGGGGCCAAAGATAAGCCAAAAATCATGGGTCTTGCTACTTCTATAACTTCTAATCCTAAAAGTTGGGGGATTGGGGGGGACCATAAAATATAAAAGCCAGAAGAGAAATTCCACTGTCTTCATAAGAAATGTCATCGCGTGTATACAAATATGAAATTTCCACTTGGTCAAATGTTAATGAGCAATATATAGCAATGCACCAAGATACTATTTGGCCAAAAGGGAACAAAACTCTGTCTATTAAATGGAATGATTGTAGACACCAAAAATGAGTTATAGTCCACCCAGTCATGTACATCGACATTTACAATGGATTATTATCTCTATGCCTTCATTTTTATCTTTTCTCATCCTTTCCTAATGATATCCCATGCATTCTTCATTTGCATTCTCGCATATTTTGTTTTCTCATCTCTTTCTTGGTCACTACTACTCTGTACCGAACCTAGAGCTGATTACCATAAATGCAATGTGCTTCATCCCACTCTATCTCGTCATCATAATTGTCAATAATTTAAATTTTAATTGCACCATTGTCAGGCTTTCTCAGCCAATCATAGTTCAGGAATTTTCTTGCTGCACTTGACAAGTGAAAGGCCAAATGTTACCCATACCACAATTGACAGAGCCGTATTTCTCTCCAAAGTACTCCAGAAGATACTTTCTTCTACAAGTTGTCAGCATACAATAGCGTTGTGCTGCCACAAATGACTCCATAATTGCTTTTCTTTGATCTGCCTGGTTGATCATACATTTACAAGACATTTAAGCAATATTGAAACAATCTAAAGAGATTAATAAATACTGGGAACTTCTACATAAAATCTTTAATATTAAACTCTAAGAAATTCAGCGAAAGGGAAAAAAAAGAAAAATACTGTGCGTGCTTCTGAACAGTAAAAATCGGCTTTCCCAAAGTCACTTCTTGCATAATACAGCCAGCAGGTTGAAGGAATGCCATCTCTACCACATCGTCCACTTTCCTGGTAATATGATTCCAGACTCTTTGGGCAGCCATAGTGTATCACATGTCTAATGTTAGGCTTGTCGATACCCATGCCAAATGCTATAGTTGCAACCATGACATAAAATTCATCTCTGATGAATGCCCTGAAATGCAACAAAATTTCTGTTGCCAGACTGAACAGATATACAGTAATTGCACCAAGAATAATGAAGAGCGCACACCATTTAATATCCTTTAACAAAACATACAAAGCCCTTGTTTGGTTTGGATAAAAATAAGATTTTTAGTAGATTTCAAATCTAGTGAGAAGTAAAACCTGTGAGACTCCTCACGCGCTTTATTGGACA
The DNA here is from genome assembly GCF_002742605.1 of Olea europaea var. sylvestris. NCBI lineage: Eukaryota > Viridiplantae > Streptophyta > Magnoliopsida > Lamiales > Oleaceae > Olea > Olea europaea. Next base: position 199,979 of record NW_019238692.1, on the reverse strand, counting down.
TTTGACCATGGTATATTCCAGCCTCAATTCCGTCCTCAAGAAGGAACTTGAAAATCTAAAGAATCATGATTTGAATAACTAAAGTCAAAACATATCATCATGAATACATGTTTTTCCGCATCATCTTTCTAGAAGACCATGACATACATGAAATGATTGGCATTTAGGTAAACATCCACATGCATGTTTACACATGAGAAACAAGAATATAGGGTTTACAAATCTAGAAGTGTGAATAACCTGTTCAGCATCTTTGACAGTTGTACAGTATACTATAGTTGAACTTCTGCTGTTCCTATATTTAGAAATCTCCTTCACAAGCTCATCCACAAAAGCTGAACTGCGATCGGAATATTTGACACCGTAGAAGAGATTTTGACGGTCAAATGAACCAATAGTTATGTGAGGATTTTTCATCTTCAGTGAATTTATAATGTCAATGCGAACCCTGCAAAAAACGAAGTCTCTTTATAGGCTCTACAAGACCAGATTTAACTAAAAGCAAAACCTCAGTGAAAAAGAAAATCTGAGCTGATAGATTATTGGATAAATTAAAACTATGACAGGAAAGATGATTCATGATTTACGAGTTTACACAGACTTCTGAACTGAACCAGCTTAAAATAAGGATAGAAAAATAGCATTCGGAACAGGAGATAGACGAAAAGGACCAAGAACTAGAAAATACTGTCATCATTATGTTAAACTGAGCCCACGATATGAGATGATTAAGACCGATGAAAAGTTTACATGTAGTGAAACATCAACTAATGTTGTGGATTTTTCTATAGATAAAGATTTTACAAAACCAAATGGCCAGAATTTGACTGAAATTCATAGTTCGCAGCCTCCTTCAACTGTGACAAATTATTTACCAGGTATAATGCTGTGGGCTACCAGAACTTACAATATGGAAAAACAATATCAAAATGCAAAAACCTACTTTTCAGTGGCAGTTGCCGTTAAGCCAACAAATGGAACATTTGGAAGAACATCCCGCAGCCTACCTAATTGTTTATACTCAACCCTACAAAAGAAATGGAACCTTAGAATGATGATAGAAGAAATATAGAGAAAATTATAAGGAATTATTTTAGTTGTACAACCGGGTTTTACAACTCCGGTTGACAACTTACTCACAGGGGAGGGATCCATGATATTTTTATCCAGTGTGGGCCCCCCTCCCATGTATGTGGTTGTCAATCGAGGTTGTCAACCTCGATTGTACAGTAGCATAACTGAATTATAAGACTAATAAGAACAATCAACGAGAGGAGGGCGGGAGCAGAAAGTGGCACAGACTTGAAAAACAAATTTCATTACAATTGAAGCGTCATTTGATGAATCCAACTCCTGAAGCTAAAAATGAAAGGCAGACAGATCTTAGTTGAGCCTTCATTTGAGAATTAGAAAATAACTTTTGATAGTGAGATCCATAATTTATTACGAGCAACAAGGTTCAATTGAAAATGATGGCAATCACTCGAAGATTTTGGGGGATAAAATCAAAGTCTCCTAACTGTAAGATATTTGAACCCACTCTGATAGTATCTCAAGCAACCAACTTGATTTCCATTCAATCATTCAGTTCAAAACTTCAAATTCCCATATTCCCTTTTCTTGCAAGTCAAGTAGAGCAACAGTGTCACTGATAAATATGAACAATGTGCCAATTGATAACACTCGAATAGATCTTTATTGACAAGTGATAGATAAAGTCATCACATACTAGATCCACACTGTCAATCTTTATTCATAATCAATGGAATCATTGTTCATGACCCATGATTCTAAGTTATCATCACTACATATTCCAATTCATATATTTCATGATTATCATTAATGTATAAAAGCTCACGTGATGAAAGTCTAGGATACATGAGAAATCTCATTCATTAAACGAACATAAAAACAACAGTAGCATCATGCAGCCACGTGTCATTGAACCAAAACTGGTTTCTCAAGATACATGGCCAGTACAAATGTGTAATTACCCTGGTTTTGATTTCAGATCAATTAAAACTTCAAGTTTCAATCTTTATTTTTCTTCACATCGTGGTGTCTTTGCAGTAATCAAGCCAAATGGCTCTAAATATTAAGAAACTGATCATGGATCGTTATACTAGTGAAGAACCAACCTGAAATCATGACCCCACTCTGAAATGCAATGTGCTTCATCAACAGCCAGGAGACATATTCCTGAAATTAGCAGTCTGGACCAGAAACTGCAGTACCACTTTATATCACTCAGGAGAATAAATTTATCACAATTAAATGGAGGATTGCAAAAGTAATTGAAACTCTTAAACGGTAGAGGTAAATAAGGAAAAAAAGGAAGAGATGAAGTTTGGGAATTTCACTTTCACCATCATCATTTGCAACTATAATAAAAAGCGCAAAAACTTCACATGGTGATCTTCAGCTTAATGAACTAGAGTCCAAAAGATACCTTAATATTTTTTTAAAAAGAACAAGACAAACAAAGGAGACACGCATTATAAAATAAACCAAATATATTTGTATACATGTGCATTTCATAAGTAGAATAGCCTCAACGCCATTATTGCAGAGATGGTAAAACAAATTAACCAAGCTTAGGTCTTTTCATAAAAAATACATAGTATTTTCATTTTTCAGCTTACCTGGTTGTAAGAACGCAAGCCTTCTCTGGAGTCATGTACAGTATATTGTACTGGCCACTTTCAGCATTACTGTGAGCACTACGGTCAGTCTGAGCACTCGAGAGATACTCAGCTCTTATACCTCGTTGCTTCAATGCCATTACCTAAACATTATAACGAGCAGATAAAATTATTTTTTTAAATTTCTAGTAGATACGATTAAGTTTCATCCACTCAGCATGTTGGAATAAATACCAAGAAGATAAGAAATAAACCTGATCTTGCATCAAAGAAATAAGAGGGCTTATAACTACAGTTGTCTTTTTGGCAATCAATGGTGGTACCTGATAGCTTTGTTATTTATTCGAAAAATAGTTAATCAGAAGTATATTTTCTTGAATCAAGTAAGTGTATCAAGACATAATGCAAAAAACGGTAATAAAATTGAAGCTTACCACAAGGACTTGCCACTGCCAGTGGCCATAACCACCAAAGAATCTTTTCCATCTAAAATCTTCTCCACAATTTCTTTCTGGTACGGTCGAAATTTCGAAAACCCAAAATATTGCTGTACTAGAAAACGATAAAAAAGTTAAAAACGTTCGAGAAAAAACAAAAGAAGAAGAAATTTAAAGGTAAGAATGGAGGGAGAAAATGAACCTTGAGGATTGACTCCATTTCTGTGTTCGATTATCGGACTGGGTGATGGATCCGTGGAGAAGGAGAAGGAGAGTCGAATACTATGATATGAGGTAGAAGTAGTGATTTTCAATTGGAAATGCCGTAAATTTAGAGGGACGCGCGGATTGGTTTCCCGCCATACGATGCGGCCGGCGTTTATGCAAAATGTTTTTTTGACCCATAACTTCTTAAGAAGTATAAATAAGCCCCCGTTTGGGGTCCATTCTTTTTAAAAAGAGAGAATTTTGAATATTGTTTTAAGGGAATATGTGGTTAAAAAATTGGAAAAATTTTGAATTTACATGTGAAATATTTTATTGTATAAATATATGGTTGAATATGCTCTATAGAAGAAAGAGTTTAAAAATAATGGAAATCAAAGCCCCTGTTTGACCGAATTTTTTTTTTGGAAAGAATGAACTTTTGAATGGTAAAATTTGAAAGAATGTGTTGTTAAAAATTAAAGAAAAAATATAGATTTAAGTAAAGAATATTTTATTCTGAAAATGTGTAGTTTAAAATGAATTGGAAAAAAAAAATTTTATTTTAAAAGTATTTCAACAACACGTTCTTCAATAAAATAACATTATACGCAAATTCAAAACTTTTATTTAAAATTTTTTAACTACACATTTTTCATTAATACACTGTTAAAATTGCATTTTTTTCTCCCAAAACAGGGCTCAAAGGCTTAGAAAGTATCGATGTCAAATTAGGCCCGAAACCTTCCAACTCGACTCACATCCAGTCTTAATCAACTTAGATTAGCATATTCAAAAATTATAAAGAGCAAAATTATCATTATATTATTCTTAATTAAAATATTAAAAATAAATATAGAGAATTCAGAAAAAAGGATAAGAAAAAAATTGAAGAAATAAAATAAAATAAAAATCGTCTTATCCGCCAACCTCGCCACCATCACACTTCGGCCACCATTGCCACCACCACAGCAAAAATCAGGGAAAATTAGTGCTTTGGTCTGAACAACTGGGGTATTAGTTTCTTCTCATGTTAACTTTCATGCCTTGTTTGGTAAATTATATCACACAACATCATAAGAAAGAATTTCGTTCACTATTCTATCTAGTCATATCTAGTACAACCCAACAAACATGCCATGTCGTTACATTTCTTAGATGACTTAGGACTCATTTTACACAAGTTATACAAGAGGAACAAACAAACTAAATGGCATAAAATACAAAATATGTGGTCTTCCACATCCAAAAGAGCAGCAATTAAATCCTGTGTAATTTTACTGATCTTGTTCATCAAGAATAATTCCTTATTCTGGTGGAAAACTAGAAATTATACACACAGTAAACCATGAATATAAACTCTGACCATGTATATAACCTAAGAAAGCACACATGTCGTGAATTCAAATTCGGAATGTGAAACCACAACTTGATACAAAGCTTAGGTGAAAAGCTTTCTGTAGTTGGCTGCCTCTTCAGCCATCTCTTCTATGGTTCTGTCCTTCCTTTCTTCATCCAAATCAAGCTTTTGCTTAAGTTCCTTCTCCTTCTCTTTAATCTGTGAAATGTATCAACAGTAGGAAGAATATATTATTTCAGTTTAGAGTTAAGCCAACCTTCACAAGGATTGAAGTGTCTTACAGCATCATAAATCTCATCGTTTTTCTCAAAATCGCCTCTTTTGCGTGGGAGTATGTGAATGTGAACATGAGGAACAGTCTGTCCAGACTGAGGTCCATCCTGCGGTATCACTAAATGTCAGCAAGCTGGGGCTTCCAGGATCAAATGGAGTTAATTAAACAACAATGCCAGCTACCAAATGTAGAAATTCTTAGGTAATGCTAAATTGTAGGTCTTCTCCAAGAACAGAAAATGCAACAGAGGATTTGCCTTAGTTAAAAAAATTGCAGCATAAGCAAATCCTTTCTTATTTAAATCAAAAGATGTAATAAATCAAAAAGTCGAAGCTCAGAATGCATATTGGGCAGGAGGAGGATTTTTTTTCTCTCTTTTCATTTTGTTGCTTTTATGAAGAATATAGTTAGTCAACCATATTATATGATAAGTTTCTCTCCCGTATAGCATCACTCTTACTTGGATTGTAAATGTTAGTGAAGATGCCTTGTGATAGGACTCAAGCTGTAGGCCAACCTTCTGCGCTGTAAGCCATATATCACTAGTCTCATCAGCAGTGAGATCAACAAAGCGCTTAATTTCACGCCTTGGGCAGATAAGCACATGTACGTTGTGTCAAGTCAACCAAAGAAGTCAAAATGCAAGAGTAGATTGAGACTAACCAAAAGGCTTTCTTTTCTACCTCAATTTCCATTTTTCCTCCTTTTTTATGAAAGCTAAATAAAAGCCTGAAAAAGGAAGATACTCGAGCCAATATGGTTTAACTTGTCTCCTTTAAAAGCGCTATGGTAGCATCTCCACAGAATTTCTATAGGAATACATATACATATTATGTCATGATATGTCTCTTTCAGATAAAGGTGCAAGCTTAGCTTAAACCTGTTAATTTCATTTACAAGCAAATACACTTGCAAACCCCCCAATCACCAGTTAACAATATTAGAATGGCAGAATCAATCCCTTGCCAGGGCTTCAAGGCTTAAGGAATATCCGTATAATTAATTCTAAATGCATGCAACTTATCATTATTAAGTGGGAATACAAGAAAGCATCAATTTGATTTCTTATATTTAACCACATTAGCAGTTCCTTCTACCCCACTACTACCTTTGTAACTCCATAAAACAGTATATACGCTTGAGTAAATCATCACGCACTATTAAAATCGAAAACAAAAGGATATGACCTGCAAAGGAAAACAATTAACATAAGTTACAGAGTGGAAAACTTAAAGATGTTAAAACCAAAAATATACGTGGGCAAGGCCTTGTGCATTAAGCATCAAGTATCATCTCTTTTACTCAAAAAAAAATAAAATAAAATAAAAGGAGGGACAGATAATAATCCTAAAAGGAAACATCCACATGAGTGAAAATACGGATGTCAGTCACATTCTCCATAAGAAAGATTTTATTTTTTCCCCATCAAATACCTAATAAAATTATGAAGTGAAAATTTTAGTTTACAAGATCATGCCATCATGATGCCGATAAAATCTTTCTGCGTGAATCATTCACATTTGCATAACAAGTGAAAATCCTGTTCCAGCCACAGAATAAAACAACAAATGACACCAACTGAGGCGCTAATATGTTTATGTTATACTGTTCTCTCTATGTTAAATAGAAGTTTCTCTTACCTTAATCCATTGTCTACTGGCCTCATCTCAAAATTTTTGCGTCTATTCGGATTTCTCATTTAATTAATCATGCATCTAACTGAAAGACATGAAGGCCATATTAAGGTTTTCCCTTCTTTTTTGGGGATCAAGAATCCTATTGATGTACAGACATTGAATTTCTGCATTCAACTATTCAGTCAAATTACAATATTCTTCGAGTCAACCCCCCGTGCATTGCACAAGTTATATCTACAAAACTGTTCCGGAAACAGCATAAAACAACAAAACAAAACCCACTGAGGTGCTAACACACACACACACACACACATATGGATTGAGAGAAATGGTCTCCTAAGTTTATGGTATGTTCCAGGAATTAAATAATCCACCAACTAATTGATGTGCCATGAGATCGGTTGTTTACAAATCATTTCTATATGTATTTACATTCATGTAGCTCAATCACAAAAGAAACAAGAACTAGAAATGGGAATTACACACCAGGAACAACAGGTCTGAGATTGACCAGAGCATAAGAAAGTTGAGTAGAGTAAAACACTTGCTTTAAGTCGATCTTGTAGGGTCCAAACATATAGCTCTCCGAATCCATCTGGGCATCAATTTTTTTATTTTTAATCAAAACGTCAATAACATCCCTAATTACAGTACAACAAAGATATAGTTTGAGATATATTCTTCCTGAACAAAGACTTGCCTTGAGATGTTTAAAAAAAAAATTTTTTTTGACCCCACAGTTCAAATGGTCTGGGTCCGCCCCTGGTTCCAGGAATTAAATAATCCACCAACTAATTGATGTGCCATGTGATCGGTAGTTTACAAATCATTTCTATATGTATTTACATTCATGTAGCTCAATCACAAAAGAAACAAGAACTAGAAATGGGAATTACACACCAGGAACAACAGGTCTGAGATTGACCAGAGCATAAGAAAGTTGAGTAGAGTAAAACACTTGCTTTAAGTCGATCTTGTAGGGTCCAAACATATAGCTCTCCGAATCCATCTGGGCATCAATTTTTTTATTTTTAATCAAAACGTCAATAACATCCCTAATTACAGTACAACAAAGATATAGTTTGAGATATATTCTTCCTGAAAAAAGACTTGCCTTGGGAGATGTTTGAGTGAAAGAAGAGGAGGCTCTGGCAAAGGAATGAAGCCGGTATCTGGAGGGTTGAATAAACGGTCCAAGAAGCATTTGCGGAGAAGACAGTAGCTTTAACATCAGTGCTTCTAAAAGTCAACCAGCTGAAACTAAAAATAAGTAAAATTCAACCTTGATTCCAATTTTTCTCAAAATAAATTTTTTTTATCTTCTTTTCAATTATATATTTTTTATTAAAATAATATTACACATAAATTTAAAAAAATTTATCTACACATTTTTCATCAATCTATTATTTTAAAATTCATTTTTCCTTGAGTGTCAAATAGCCTCTTAATTTGAAAATCAAAGAAAATCTTTGAAAAATTTATAAATAATTTTCAATTTTTTTATATAATGAGGTTTGACATGTGTAGTTCAATGTTCAAATTAAGCCTCTTTTCACCCCCATTATTTCAAAATATAATTTTTTTCCTCATATTTTTAACTACACAATCTTTCATAAAATAATATTACATAAAAATCTAAATATTTTCTTTCTTTTTAAACTACACATTCTCCCCCAACAAAAATATTATTCCAAAAATAAAAAAATTTCTCTGGTATTTAGCACAAAACGTTTTTAATTTTCAATATTATTGTGCAAAACATCTTTACTTTTCATTTTTTTGACATTATCATTCTTATTTTCTCCTTTCATTACGAAAAATTTTATTTTCATTCAATTTTCTCAATAAAAAATGAACAATGACAAATATACCCTTCTATTTTTTTTTCAGTTTTTGTATTTAATTATTCATTTGAAAATTATTTGTACTTTTAAAAATAAAAATTAGGAGTATAATTGCAATTTATTCTTTATTTTTCTATTCTTTAAATGAGATCGTATATTCATCATTTTACAACTTTTAATTGAAAAAGTTGATGAAAATGATGATTTTCGCAATGAAGTGTGAAAATAAGAATGAAAATGTCCAAAAAAGGTAGCGATGTGTTGAAAATGGATGAAAATGACCATTTTAGCAATGTAATGTGAAAATAGGGGTGAAAATGTCAAAAAATGAAAGATAAAAACATTCTGCACGATAACACTTAAAGATAATGACGTCTTGTGCTAATTACCCTCATCTTAGCATCAAAAGCATGTTGCTTGCTTCAATTGCTTTTATAGACTCAATTGTTCATATCTTGGTATATTGTAACCTCGTTTCATTTGTGCTTCACGGCTGCCTTAGTGAGTGAATTTGTCATTTTTAATTTAAAAAAAAAGTATAATTTTTATAATCTGGTAAATCTGTAAGTAATTTTATGTTTGAGAAAATAACATGTTATTCTTGATCTAAAACTGCCAAGTGATATCTCCATTTGTTTAAGTCAAACTATCAATTTTAATTACACGTTCACAAGATCATCCACACTTTTATTTATACAGAAATGCTCTCTTGCTCATAATGGAAAGTCTTATCTTTCTTACTTGAAGAGAACCGTAGTTACGGTTCTCATATTTGGAGAGAATCGTAAGTCAAGTTCTCCTGCAACATTAGCAAATGGATAGTGTTATTCTACCACTATGGATAGGAGAACAATTTCGTTTATTTACATATCTCGTTTGACTTATTACTCATCTAGTTAAAAGGATTATAATGAAACCAAACACATACAAAAATCAAGATTTGTTATCTCTTTTATATAAATTGACATGTGTTTTGTGAATATTAAAATCAGATTTTTAGTAAATTTTGATAAAAAGAAATAATTGTTGTAGACGATAAGTTGTACAATGAAGAAATCGGATCAGGTAGGCCACTAGCAATCCTGTAGAACTTAAGAAAAATAGAATAAATGAAAATGACCATAAAAAGATCTTAAAAGGACGCCGGTGTGATGTCGGCCGAAGACCCTCTGACAGTCAAGTCAGTAAATCTTGTTGAAAGTTTGATAAATGCCAGATGGAAGAAAGAAGAAATGAATTAGAGTCCAGTGGATTCTGATACCTGAATGCTTGATCGACTGCAGAATTTATAGGAGTGGGGTAACCGTCTAGGAGGGATTGGCGGGGATTCTCCGAGATTACGTAATTGGTTGGAGCCAAATCTAATTCGATCTGTTCAGTTAAGATATCAGGTCTGTCTGTAGATAACTTTCACCAGATCTGGATAGATCGTAACGTGATCTATCTGGAAAATAGATTATTGGAGATTTCGAATTGACATGTAGGTCATGGATTGTGTATTCAGGTTGATTGTTATAATGAGTTGGGCCGATAATGGCGTGGTTGAATCGTATGTGGACCCTGTTCTATGGTTTGGGCCACTTGGGCTAATAAATTAATTTTTACCACTACAATTTGTCCCCTATTCTTTTATACGAGTTCTACTTGAATGGAAGAGTAATTCTAGTTCAGGGATGATCGGATCCTTGGTTGAGAGCGAATTCAAATCGTAGGACGGATCATTTAATTACATGGTGGTGTGTGAAAATCGTCCAGTCATTAAAAATATCATGGAGATTTCTAGTCATTTGTCCAGCCGTGCAATTTTTTAGCTTGCAAGTCGGATATTTGTCTTGTTCGACATGAGTCAATAGCTCTCATATGGCCCAGAGGCCAAGCGATAAATTTTTCTGAAAATTTATTGAATGGTACATTCATTATACAATATATATATATATATATATATTACAATGTTCACATAGCTCGAAAATCGTGCGAAATGATAAGGATCACCACTTTGTGGTGGTCTGAGCCGTGTGGTAAGATCAATTTAGTGGGATGCATGCAACAACTTGTGTCCATGTGCACGAGTTATATACCACTTGGCATTTTGCCGAATGGTTTTGTAGCAATAAAATTTTATTTATTTTTAGTCCATATAGGCCTTGCGATACGTACCCCTTGATTTTCTAGTTAGATTGATCGATGCATCCGATCGAAAAAGAAGATCGTTGATTCGTCTGGATCATGTCATACGCATTGCTTGTTTTGCCATTCCAAATGGTGAATATATCCACATGAAAGGAAAAGGTATTCGATCTATCTAGACCATGCCATATTTGTGGCTTGGTTTACTAGCCCAAAAGATCAACGCGCCCATTGGGAAGAAAATATATTTATCTGGCTAGATAATACGATGCGTTCTACACGATAAATTAGTTAGAAGGCCTCACGTTCATTTTTAAGGTTCGGCAAGTGTATTTTGTCGATGGTTCTGATCGCATTTATGAACTCGTTTACTCATCTCATTTAGAGTGTCGACTTCTATAATTTAAGGCCTCATGTCATCATTTTTCAAGTGACCTGAGTTCTCTTCAAGAAGCTTCTGAGATTCTAGTGAGTTTTTCTTTTCTATTCTTCAAGTTATTGTTTTGTTTTTGAATGTTCTTCAATCATTTTTCCAAGTTCTTTGGTGGTTGAGTATGTTTTGATTTGGTGTTTCTGGAGTTTGATCCATTGCGAAGTGAAGTTGCTAGTGAATAGTTGTTTTTGATGAACAATGCATTGGATTGATTTTTCTGACGCTCTGTACGGAATTTCGGCTGAAGCATGGCCGACTGGTGATATAAATAAGTTTGACAATCCGGGTGAAAACTCGTGGCTGGACGATTATATAGGTTCGGATTGTCCAGAAGGGCCAACATTGGCGGGGTTTGTAGGCGATCCGAGGATTCATTCCTCTCATGAGATTGTTCTAGAGAGTGTTGGTATCAGTAGTGGTTTGTCCAATCCAAGTCGTGATGATGACCAGCCTAGATATGATTGGCACGAGTAGAGCTATCCAAGCGGTAGTGATATCATGTTTAATAAAAACATATCGAGGAAGCTGAAAGAAAATTACTTGGTAAGAATCCAAGATGCCTATGATATTCCTGCATCAGTTAAACTTCGTCTACCATGATCGCACGAAAGGGTTTCATGGAATGTCCCAGGTTGGGTTTTTTTTTCTATGAGTTGCCATTTAAAGATGGCTTTCGATTTCCGATTCCCCGCGTGGTAACAATGATATTAGAGTATTTCAAGATTGCACCCAGCCAACTTATGCCTAACTCTTGGAGATTGCTTTTAGCACTTCAGGTCTTAATCGAGTGGCATGATATCTCATTTAGCATGCCAGAGCAACTTCATGGCTACTTTATCAGGGAGCACAATGGTGAAAAGGGCTATTTTTCCTTAAATGCAAGGAAAAATGTTGATCGATTGATAGTTGGCCTTTCTCTTGGGGATAAGGGCTGGAAAGGGTCTTATTTCTTGGTTTGGTCGGAGAGTTACCATTTTCCTTCAGCATGGTGGCTTGATAAGTTTTGCAGATCGTTTATTTTCAATACACTTTACTGATTTGAGGTTCTTATTTCATTTTCTTGCAAGTCTTCATAGCAACACGCGGCCAGTCGAAGGATTGTTCGTAAAAGAGCGCATTTTCAAGATCTTAGCGATACCTAAGGATCGGAGGGATTGCCAATTCCTTTTGTCTCCAAAAGTCCATTCTTCAAGCAGCTTGTGGGAGCACATTTCGACCGAACAAAGAGGTATTCCTTCCGATTTTTCAAGATATAAGATCCCTATTGTAATGGCAAAGAGAGGTATGGAAATTCTTGGCAGTAACCTTCTTATGATTGGCCCACTTAACTCAACCGACCGTGAGATTGCGGATCAACTTATGTCAAAAGTTGTACGATCTTTACTCGATGCTTTGGAAAGGAGAAGTCTAAAAAGGTTTCTTCTCATACGGTACTAGCTGACAACCCAGTTCCGTCCGATGGAGTTTCTAGCCAGACGGAGCTGCCCGATGCTCCTTTCCCTTGATCCGAAAACGCGATCGACTGGGGCCATTGTCGACAGATGATGACTCGATCCTACTTACCTTCCCATCGGACTCCTCCGTATTTTCTAACCCTAGGGTGGCTGCACTTGGTGAGGGACTTTTATTCCTTGAAGATCGAGTGCGTTATGAACAACTTGGTCCAGTTAAGGTAGTCGAAAACACGACGGCTCAGGCATTCCAGGAATACTATTTTTTTTTATACTTCTTTATGGATAACTCAATTGGTTGATTCTAGGTACTGCAAGGGGCTATCTTTCAGGAGAACAAAGCCGTTAGGCTTGGCTAGGAAGGTGCGCTCATTGCAGGATGCGAATACTTCATTGCGTGGGAAAATGAAAGTTTGAGGATAGAGAAGCAAGATGCTGATTTGGCTACTAGGAAGGCGCTGGATGAGCTAGGGGAGGTGGTTCGCTAGAAGCTTGCATTGGAGGAGAAACTTGCAAACTCGAAGAAATCTTCAGGGGATCAGATCACTTCTCTAGAAGACCGTTTGGAGAACTGCCAATTGGAAGTCGAGATAGCCACCCGGGCCTTTTTTATGAATGATTACAAGAAAGATAGGCACGTTAGCTGGGACGTAGATAAAGCTATTGCTGATTATGCGAAGTTGTGCCAGTTGCTTGGTATGTCGAATACATTAGAAGAGCGGCCCGAAGTTGGGGCTTCATCTGGTGATGGAATCGGGAATACCGATGATGGGCAGGTCAAGGTGCCTTTGGAAGCACGTTTTCCAAGTGTGCTTTTCGGCCATCATTTTCTTTCAAGCTTATGTATTAGTGTTTGTATGAGTCGTGTTTGAACTCATGTCTTTCCAAACTATATAATTTGTACACTTATTGGAGTTATGCACCTAACCGTCAAAAACTCGTGAAGTATCGAACATAGAATTTTATTTGTAATAGAAGCATGATCATAATATTGGAACAGAAATTGGACTTGTTTTCTCGTCATAAAAGATAAAGCAGACTTATCAAAGTACTTTTATAAAGGACTGGATCATACCAGTCCGTCTGATTTAGTAGGTAATTTTATTAGCTGCTCTGGAGACGGTTGAGTCTTCGTTTGGATCGGCCTCTCGGTTAGGGTAATGCTACCCTTGTCCAGCAATCTTGTGTTCTTATTCGTCCAAATGGCTTGAAGGCGACCACGTGGTCTTTTTCATCCAAATGACTCGATGAAATTTATATGCTTATTTCTCTTGACTCCAAAATAGCTTTCGATACCTGCATGAGATTTTCTTCCCCAAATTCAAGAATTCCCAAATCATTGGTGATGAGAAAAGTCTGATATCTGATACATTTCTCCCTTTGGTGAATCTCCTGAGAGCAAAGAGGGTTAGGACCGCCGATGACATTTTTGCCATCGGCTCTCTGATGCTTAAGTCAGTACGGATTTTGAATGAAGATAAAAATACCAAATAAAAAAGAAGAGTTTTAGAAGACTTAGAAATAATGTTTGTGGGCGTGGATGGCGCTCCAGCTTGACACTTTCTCGTCGATTCTCCTGAAAGCAGATAAGGTTAGGATCATTGAAGGCATTTCTGCCATCGCCTCTCTGATGCTTAAGTCAGTACGGATTCCGAATGAAAATAAAAACACCAAATAGAAAAAATAGTTTAGAAGACTTAAAAATAATATTTTCAGAGGTGGATGACGTTCTAGCTGTTGGTGATATCTCTACTGTCTTGGGTGCATAGCTTATAGGCTCCTTGCCCGACGACCTTAGTGATCAGGTACGGTTCTTTCCAAATTCCTGCAAGCTTTCCGGCACCGGCTTCCTTGGTATTTTGAAATACTCTTCGCAGCACCCACTCGCCTTCTTTGAAAGTTCTAGTTCTAACCGACCTGTTGAAATGTTGGGTGATTTTTCGTTGATATGCAACTGTATGAATCAAAGCTCTTTCTCTTCGTTCATCTGCCAAATCTAACTCGTGGCACAATTCGACTTGATTCTGCTCGTCAGTTGTCCATTCATACCGAAATGTTGGAGTGCCTATTTCTATTGGTATGACCGCTTCCATACCGTGAGCCAACGAGAAGGGCGTTTCACCAGTGGGTGTTCGAACGGTGGTGCAATAAGACCAAATGACACCGGGCAACTCCTCTGCCCATTTTCCTTTAGCCTCAGATAGTCTTTTCTTTAACGTGTTCACGACAATCTTATTGGAAGATTCTGCCTGACTATTGGCTTGGGGATATCGCGGAATGGAGAAGTTTAGTTTGATGTTCCACTCTTTTTACAGAAATTTTGAAACCCGGTGCTTATGAACTGTGTCCCATCGTCCGTGACCGTTTCCTTTGAGACTCCAAACCTGCATATCACATTTTTTCAGATAAATTGGATAACTTCACGATCACGTACCCAGGGGCGAATCTAGGATTTTAAGTCAGTACGGACGACCGTCAATCGTCATCACAATAAGATATTATGAGCCAGTTTGATGCTCTTTTTAAAAAAAATGCATTTTGGAATAGTGATTTGATGGAGAAAGTGTTATTAAAAATAAAGAATAAATTTGAATTTGTATGTAATATTATTTTATTGAAAAATGTGTGGTTGAAAAAATGTATTTTGAAAAAACAAAAAAAGAAATGAAATGAAACATGGCCTAAAATTTAAATATAACAATTATTTTATTCAAAATGAATATATATAATTTTGTTATATATATGAACAGTATTTACCAAATGATATTGTTGCCGAGTTCTCCATAATTCAAAGGAAGAGCAATCTTTACATCATTTGAAAAATAATTCATAGTAATTCAAGTTATATTTTTAGATACCTATTTTTGCAATTTCATTCTCGTCTACATATCCAAAAAATCACTATATATTCATTCGGCAAAAAATTAACATATATTATTCTGTTGAATTAAATTTCAACATTCAGCAAGTGCCACAATGGTTTGGCTCTCCATTATGCTAAAGAGAGATGGTAGGTTCGAAACCTCTCCATATTTCATTAATTTTGGTAAAAAGGGTAGAAATAAAAATATTGTACTAAAAATTGGTTGGGAAGAGATTTGAACTCCAGACTTCCAATGTGAATTGGCAACCTCCAACCAATTGAGTAACAAGAGATGGATGGAAATAAAGTGAATTACCAGTTATATAAGTTTAAAAGTTTATCTATTGTCGACAACAAAAATGGCTCCCGACGGATCCAGCTAGGGCGGCTGCCCTAGCTTGCCAACCCCTGGATCTGCCCCTGCATGTACCTTTGAGAGTGCCTCGACTTCATTCCATTTCGTGAAATAGTCCATGACTGCCAACACGAAAACTCGTTGTCTTGGAGCAGCGGAGAGTTTTCCATAATGTCCATCCCCCATTTCATGAACGGCCAAGGTAAAAGAACGGGGTTGATCCATTCTGGTGGAAGGTGGGAGACATTGGCGAATCGTTGGCATCTGTCACATTTTTTGATGTGATTAACAGAGTCGGTCCGCATTGTTGGCCAATAGGACCCAGCGGTAAGTGTACGATGCGCTAGGCTCCAGGCTCCCGAGTGATTACCACACTCCCCTTCGTGAAGTTTAGCCAAGACATATTTGACCTTTGCGTTGCTGATGCATCGAAGATAGGGTCCAAAGAATGATCTCCTATACAGCTTACTGTCTATAATGTAAAATCTCGAAACCTTAGCTTTAGTTTGTCGAGCTTCATTTTTGTCTGGTGGCAACTCGTCATTTTGTAGATTCCTGATGATCGGTGTCATCCAAGATTGTTCCTCGAATGAATAAATAATATTATTCTCGTCGGATTTTCGAACTGCTGGCCATTGCAAGTAAACTATCGGGATTACCTTACTTTGTTTCGTATTCGTAGTTGCTTCGAGGCTGGCTAGTGCGTCTGCTTGGATGTTTTTAGTTGGTGGGACTTGAGTGATATGGAACTCATCAAACTCTTTGCAGAGTTGCTTGGCCAACTCTAGGTAGGATGCTATCTTTGTGTCTTTGGCAAGGAAAGTGCCCTGTATTTGGTTTACAATGAGCTGAGAATCGTAGTAGACGTGTATTCGGGTTATTCCGATCTCTTTTCCTAAGACCAGTCCAGCAATGAGTGCTTTGCACTCTGCCTCGTTGTTGGTTGCCTTGAATTCATACCTAACCGCCTGCTGTATTTGATCTCCTTCCGGTGATGTTAAGAAAATGCCAAGTCCTGCGCCATTTATGTTTCTCGACCTGTCTACCTGGAGCATCCATATGTCCATTACTGGTCCATCTGCCAAGCAGAGAAGTTCTCTTTGGGCCAAAACTTGTGAGTTAGGTGCAAAATCAACGATGAAATCTGCGAGTACCTAAGATTTGATAGCAGTACGGGGTACAAAGGAAATATCGTATTCACTTAATTCGACGGCCCATTTGGTTAGTCGTTTGGACAACTCGGGCTTATGGAGTATTTGTTTTAGTGGAAATGATGTCACGACTACTATCGAATGACTCTGGAAGTACGGTCTTAGCTTTCGAGTTGCACTAACAAGTGATAAGGCTAATTTCTCCAGTTGGCTATAGCGGGTTTCTGCATCCAGTAATGCCTTGCTAACATAGTAGATTGGGAGTTGCTTTTCATCTTCTTGGCGGACCAAGACTCTACTAACCGCCGTCTCCAAAACTGCCAAGTACATTATAGTTGTTCTCCATCTTTCAATTTTGACATGAATGGTGGTGATGTCAGATATTGTTTGAGTTGCTGAAGCGCTTCTTCACATGCCGGGGTCCATTCGAAAGTTTTATTTTTCCTTAATATGTTTAGAACTTTTGACATTTCTCTAAAGATTGGGAGATGAACCTATTAAGAGCTGCAAGCCTTCCAGTAAGCCTTTGAATTTCCTTGATACAAGTTGGAGATGGAATGTTAATGATTGATTGGATTTGGTCCAAATTTGCTTCGATTCCTCGTTGGGTTACTAGGTAACCTAGAAACTTGCCTGAGGATACTCCGAATGAACACTTGAACGGATTAAACATCATGTTGTACTTCTTTAGAACCTCGAAAGACTGCTTAAGGTGGTCTATGTGTTGCTTTGCAATCAAAGACTTCACCAGCATATCATCGATGTAGACTTCCATGGATTTTCTGAGTTGCTCAGCGAACATATGATTTACCGGTCGTTGATAGGTTACTCCTGTGTTTTTGAGTCCGAATGGCATAACCTTGTAATAGAATGTGCCTCGCTCTGTCACGAAAGCGATTTTCTCTTGGTCAGCTGGGTGCATCAATATCTGGTTGTACCCAGAGAAAGCATCCATAAAGCTTAGAAGCTAATATCCAGCTGTCGAATCGACCATCATGTCTATATGTAGAAGAGGAAAGCTGTCCTTTGGACATGCCTTATTTAGGTCTGTGAAATAGATGCAAACTCTCTACTTACCATTCTTTTTTTTTTCACCACGATGACATTAGCTAGCCAGTCTGGGTAGTTGACTTCTCATTTGAAACCTGCTTCCAAAAGCTTTTGGACCTCTTCATTAATGATACAGTTTCGTTGCTCAAATCTTCTTCGCTTCTGTTTGATCGGAATGTAGTGGGGATCAACATTCAATTTGTACGTTATTACCTTCGGGTCAACACTGGTCATGTCAGTGGGACCAAGCGAAATAGTCATGGTGTTCCATGAGGAACTTGATAAGGCGCTGCCTGAGCTCTGGTTCTAGCTTTGCTCCGACTTGAGTTTTGTGATCTGGAAAGTCGGGGTGGATCTGTACTTCGTCTAGTTCTTCCACATCTTGTTGGTCTGGGATGGTCGGCTGGGATTGCTGTAATTGTTATAAAGAAGATCGGTCAGAGCGGAGTGAATTCTGGTAGCACTCCCTGGAATCCCTTTGGTCACCAAGAATATCTCTTATTCCCCATTTGGTCGGGAAACGGAGTACCTAATGAAACGTTGATGGTACGGCCTTCATTTCATGGATCCAATGCCTCCCCAAGATAACATTATATGATGAAGGACTATCCATTACGAGGAATTGGGTGTGAAGGTTAACCCCTACTACATAAACAGGCAAAACAATCTCGCCTAGAGTATTCTTTTGTTCACCGCTGAAACTAATTAGCACTATCGTCCGGCGTGTAATGTTTTCTCCTAGAATTCTCATAGCCTTAACGGTCTCCAGGAAAAGTATGTTTACATTGCTGCCGTTGTCTATCAAAATGCATTTGACTAAGCAGTTGGCGATGTTCAAAAATATAACCAAAGCATCATGGTGTGGATTGAGTAGCTACGTAGCTTCAGATGTCGTAAAGCTAATGATTTGCAGTGTGTCTGACTGGCTTATTTGGCTTAGATTTTGACAGAGGTGAGTTGCTCGAAGCGCTTGCCTTCGTGCCGTTGCCCTTGTTATCCCACTAACTTCCAATCTGTCAACGACGAAGTTAATGGTTCGATCTTGTGATAGTGCGGTCGTTGGTTTGTAGCTTTGGTTATCGTGCTATTGTTGTTGTCGTTTGGCGACGTTTTCCTTTCCTTTATTGGTTAGAAGGTCTGTAAGACGCCCCTGCTTCAATAGTTCAACTATTTCCAACCTCAAAGCAATACAATCATCTGTACGGTGGCCATGGTCATCATGAAACTCCCACCATTTACTTTTATCTCGCTGGTCACTAGAGCTTCTCATCTTTCCAGGCCAATTCATTGTGCTGCCCATTCCCTTCAATACTGTAATTAATTCTGTTGGCCTGATAAAGAGGTTGTATTCGGGGACCCCAATCTTCGTCCTTGCGGAAGGTCGTTCAATTAGTCCGGACAGTTCCCTACGTTTGGTGTCTCTCCTGTCCGGAGGGGAATAGGTATCAGCGGGCCATTTCTCGGCCTTGTTTGGTTATCGCGACTCTTCTCGATGGGTTGACGTCTGGTGAAATTAAAATTAGCATCATCCTCTTCTCATTTAATCTGAGCCCAAGCTTTAGCCAAGACATCCTCCATTGTGTTGCATGGGTATTTGGTGAGTTCCTTATACAAATCAGTGTATGGGAGGAGCCCCTTTCGAAACGCAGAAATAGCAGTTTGTTGGTTACAGCTAGGGATGGAAATTTTCTCCCGATTGAATCGTTCGACAAATTCCCGCAATGACTTATTTCCTCTTTGCACTATATGATAGAGGCCGTCAGATCGCTTCTCTAGTTTTATGCTACTTGCAAACTTTTCAACAAAAGTATCAGTTAGTTGGGCGAATGATGATATAGAATTATTTGGAAGATTGGTATACCACTGTAGGGCCGGCCCCACTAGACTGGAGCCGAACCCTTTACACATGCAAGCTTCTTGAAGGTCTTTTGGAATAGCGACGGTAAACATTCTCTGTCTATATTGAGCTATATGATCATCTGGATCGGCTGTCCCATCGTATAACTTCATATTAGGAAAGCTGATTTTTTTTGGCATTTTCACCAGGGTAATTTCGTTGACAAGGGGAGAGTCGGCGAAACAACTGGTTGTACTTTTCTTGATAGGCGCTGGCATCCCTGGGATACGTTGAACCATGACTTTGATCACTGCTAATTTTCGTACGAATTCTAGGTCCTGCCCACTAGTAGGCTGTGGTTGCGCGTCTTCTGATCCTCCGTTAAGCAGTACGACAAATTGGACATTCGAACCAATGGTCCTAAGTCCATTTTGGTCAAGTGAAGGAGTCGACTGTGATGGGTGTGGCAATGTTGAATCGTATCCCAAGGATTCCACTCTTTCTTGAAGGTATCGATTCTCCACACGGATGGTAGCATTCTCCGCTTCTAGCCTTTCGAGCTTTTGTGAATTCTGTTTTGTCAACTCGATGAGTTGGGCTAGCTGTGCAGTGACTTTACCAGACAGAGTGGTAGGTTGAGGGTGTGTAGAGGCAGGATGGACAGTACTCTGCTGGAGAACTACCGGCTGGATTGCCTGGATGTTTGTTGGATGGATAGGACGAGCCAAGGTTTGAGTGGTAGGCAGAGTGGTAGCATGACCTGAGCTATCTCCTTGTTGCATTATTGCTTCCACCTCCTGACGAATCATTCATTTTGCTTCCTAACAAGCTAATTCTTCCGATGTATAATTAGCGAAGTTGTCTGTACGATGGGTTTCAGAAGTTCTTGACATGGCGAGGATAATTGTCGAATAGTAATGATGAAAGTCCCGTTTGTAAGAATGATTGCTAAGGCCCTACGGTGGGCGCCAAATTATAGACGGTAAGTTCTACAACCAAGAAATCGAATCAGATAGGCCACCAGCAATCCTGTGGAACTTAAGAAAAATAGAACAAAGGAAAATGACCGTAAAAAGATCTTAAAAGGACACCGGTGTGGTGTTGGTTGAAGATCCTCCTACGGTCAAGTCAGTAAATCTTGTTGAAAGTTTGATAAATACCCGATGGAAAAAAGAAAAAAATGAATTAGAGTCTAGTGGATTCTAATACCTGAATGCTTGACCGACTGTTGAATTTATAGGAGTAGGATAACCGTCTAGGAGGGATTGGCGGGAATTCTCCAAGATTTCATGGTTGGTTGGAGCCAAATCTAATCCGATCTGTTCAGTTGAGATATCAGATCCGTTTGTAGATAACTCTCACCAGATCTGGATAGATAGTAACGTGATCTATCTGGAAGATATATTATTGGAGATTTCGAATTGACATGTAGGTCATGGATTGTGTATTCGAGTCGATTGTTATATGAGTTGGGCCGATGATGACGCGGTTGAATCGTATGTGGACCCTATTCTATGGTTTGGGCCACTTGGGCTAGTAAATTAATTTTTACCACTACAATTGTTTAGTTAAAAAATTGAGAATTTCACGAAATACGTTATTAAAATTAATTGTTAACTTTAGAATTGAACTTAAATTAAAATTTTATTCTTCATCAAAAACACTAGGTGCATGCTTGAGCCCCATTTTCAGCAAAAAATGCATTTTTGGAATAGTAGATTTATAGAAAATGTGTCATTAAAAAAATATGAAAATGTTCTGAATTTATTTATAATATTATTTTATCGAAAAGTGCATGATAGAAAATGGGAGAAAAAATGAATTTTAAAAATAATGGGAATGAAACATGACATATGGATGCAAAAGTATTTACAAAACTAACGGTGGTTTAAGCCCCGTTTCGCCACTATTTTTTGAAATGAAAATTGATGGAATAATAGTTTTTTTTTAAATAAATGATTGAAAAAGGAAGAAAAATTTTCGATTACGTGTGATATTATTTTATAAAAAGTTATGTGGTTGAAAATAAGAGTAAAAAAATGAAGTAGAATTTAACTTGTCCAAACGGGGCTTAATCTTAAAAACAAATTGAAGGATAAGGGGAATGGAAAATATCGGATAAGATTCTTGTATATCATCATCATCAACTTTTTTCACCATTTGCCCTCCTCCTCCGTACCCAGAAAAGGGGTTCTTTTCAAGAAATTCTGAATAATTCTTGGTGGGAATGTTAACTTCAACATCTCTAAATGTAGGCTCTTTGGGTGGCCTGATATTGAATGCACCCACCCACAATTCCCACAAATCTTTCTTAGTCCCTGCAACAAAATCATTCCATTTGTTAATTTCCCCCACTAAACTCAGTGGCGCCACCGCCTGGAAATCTGCCACCTCCGTAAAAACAGCCGTAGCCGCGGTGGATTCCTCTGATCCCACTGAAAAGGTCAGCCACTTGTTTCTTATTTCACTTTTACATATCAAACCATTACCATTATAATTGTCTGCAGTGTTACTAGCCTTTTTTACACCGTATCAAATGAGTTTGGGATAAGGTTTTATTAAGTTGAGTCCAGTCAATATTGGTTTGATTGTGAGATTAGCATTGTTTGGATAATTTTGAGAAAATTTGTTCCTAAACATATTCTAATAAGTTGGTGTTATCTTATAAGTATAAAATACTTATTTTGACGATATGATGGAAGTAGACTCACTTATAAGTTATTTTTTTTAAGCTTAGACAAACAAGCACATCTGCACATGGTAATTCTAAAACTTGCAATTCTAAAATTTTCTTCCCAGGAACAGGAGCAATCTGGGAAGAGGAAGTATTATTTTGTTGTAGCGAATGCAAAATTCATGTTGGATGAGGAAGAGCATTTCAAGGAGCTAATGTTTGAGCGCCTTCGGAATTATGGAGAGCGTAACATAGAGCAGGATTTCTGGCTTTTGATTGAACCAAAGTTCTTGGATAAGTTTCCAGATATTACCAAGAGACTAAAGAGGCCTGCCGTGGCCCTTGTTTCTACCAATGGCCCCTGGATAACGTAAGAATACACATTCAAAACTTAAGTGATTATTGATTTATTTCTTATTAAAATGTTTGGTCTAAACCTAATTGCTTGATTCCAATATGTGGTACTTGGAAAGATAATTTTGATCATCACTCTTTTTAGAACTCCACCTATGTTTTCCAAAGCATGGCCTAGGTTGACCGTTAGCATATAACTTGATCAAATCTTACTATACGAGTCCCTATACATATTTTGTTGGGGGTGTTCCACTCAACCTCGATCAACGCATTGCTAATAATCTAGTTGCTTTGGATCTTCTAGTTGTTGTACAACCACTCTTTTAGCTGCCTCTTTCTTGACTTTATAAAGGCCCTGACCACCAAAGATCATCACATTGCCACATTGTTACCATGGTCCTAATAATACTTGCAAAGAACTGTTGAAATGAGTGTGCCTACTTTAAGATTCCACATTTGAATAATTAGAATCATTCTAAATCCTTGGGTTTTGCATATGGATAGGTACATGAAACTAAGACTCGACCGGGTTTTGCAAGAAAGCTACGAAGCTGACAGTATAGAAGAAGCTTTAGCTTCTAATCCTGTCGATCTTGCCTTTGAAAAGCCAGAGAAGTGGACGGCTCCGTACCCTAAGTATGAATTTGGGTGGTGGGAGTCGTTTCTACCCTCCAAGATATCAAAGGTATGAAGCAACGCTCCTGTAGAATTTCTTGTGTGACAGTATCTTGCAATTCCGAAACTTTGTCACAGTTGTTTGTTGGTAGGTAATTAATATAAGAAACTCCTGAATTATAAGAAATGATTTGTAGATTCTACTGTAAGGCTGCAGGAAAAGGCATATAGTGTATGAATTATATTGAGTGGCTTTATGTAGACAAACCTCTGCAGTTTTATCTACTAATACCTTATTAAGGTTATTGAGGCCGAGACCATTGTGAGCTGAATACTATAATTTTGAGTTATCTTGTTCAGATATGACAAGCAAAGTGAATGACCTGGACCATTTTACTAAGGACTTGTTATGTGGATAATTTGGATTAGCAACTTGTCAAAAAGAGATTTTTTAGTTCGTATCAAGTAACCCATAAGGTAATTCCGAGGCTCCATACAAAAACATAAACACAATTCCATCACTAGACATTTCTTCATGATATCTTTCAATGAGACAATTCTGGATGATTTTGTACTGTTATCTCGTTTCAACTTGATTAATGGAAACTCCTCCCGCCCACCTCTTTCATGGATGAAAATAAAATCTTATACCTGAGTATTTACAAATTTTTTTCAATCTCTTAACCAGAAGTAAGAATATCTTCCATAGAGCATAAAGAGAATATCAGTGTTTCGTAGAACTCCAATGCACAATACTATATCAGTGAAATCATGCTTAGTTTTATGGTACAAGCAATGATAGATCAGTTCTTTGCGATTACCATAAAGTTTGAAGAACGTATATTGGAGAAATAACCCAAAAAGAAAACCAAGTCATGACCTGAGTTAAGAGAAAATGAAAAATGCAATTGATTGGTTGTTGCTACTGTATTGAAACATAAAAGCACTTTAACCAAGGTAGAATAATACTCGTAGCACTTCTAGCATCAGAAAATAAAGCTGATAAATCCTCAGAGGGTAGCTTTTGCATTATTATTAGTGATGCTTATTGTACATGATGAAAGGAATTTTGGGTAATTTCTGAAGGACTTTTTGTCCAACATGCCATATTGTTTCTTGAGTTTGTCTGTTGCCTTCCGAGCATAAGAATCAACTCAGTCTTTGTACTTTTCATACAACAATGGCATGGTCAAGAGCATCCCAAATACTGCCAGCATAGAAATACGAGGCACTGTTATAAATATGCTAAAGATGCCAAACTGATGTACTTTGTGCATTTTTTTGTTTGCTCTCTCTTCTCTGCCTCCTCTTCCTCGTCCCTTTTTTTCCTAGTAGACTAGTTTCTTTACTCAAAAACAAAAAATGGAAAAATCTCCTCATCTTCCAGGGTACCGATTTGGCACCCCCTGTTGGAGGGAAGGGGGGGGGGGGTGATCCTCCAATCTAACTTTGCATCATCCTGGTTCCTACTACTGCTGAAAAAACATTCTGTACATTGTGTTAACATAACTAAATAAAATTCTGCACACTCCAAAATGCTGTCCAGAGTTCTAGTAACCCTTTTTACCTCTCACAAACTCAAAAGTTAAAAGCAAAACAAATAAAAAAGGGAAAAAAGGAGCAGCATATGCTAAAAGATCTCGTCTCGAATGAGGGTTGACAGGAAGAATACTCGCTGATGTATACTAGGGTCAAGAAGTCGAACCAGCTGCCGACTGGTGACTGTAGACGCAACCCACAAGCCGAAAACCGCCTGCATTTCAGTTTAATATAAACTTTATTATCATAAAAGTTCGATGTGACAGTGGGGCTTGGGAATAGAACCCAGATCCAGTACGAAATCCCTGTACATATCTTAAGAAATAAAGGTTGAAGCCCAATTTTGAGGGCCTTCACCGTTACACCCCTAGAACTTTATATCTTAAGAAATATCAAATATGTGACAGAGCTCATTAGGTGAAAAATGTACACAGATATATCTTCAAATCATTTCCTTAAGCTACTTAGTGAAAGATACCAATTGCCTGGTTACATCTATTCCTCAATAAGAGTGCAATATTCGTGCACAAGTCACCTGGTAATACAATCTGTGGAAAGTTCAAAGCCGACCTAACCATAGAACCTAGTAAAAAACACACAAGTATGAATCAATATGGCAACGAACAGCACAAAATAGATAAAAAGAAACTGTATAGTCACTTCCTATTGATAATACTAGAGTAGAGAAAAATGATATGAACCATGTAACAATGAACAGGACAAAATGAAGAAAAAAGATTCGTATAACCTCGACCTATCAATGGTACTAAGTAGGGAAAAACATAGTACGATCAATGATTGCAATGTAATGGTGAAAAAGAAGAAGAAGATTTATTTAGCCCGTCAGACCTATCCATAATACAAAGAAGGGAAAGACGATGGTATGGAATGACGATGCGATGAACTACACATAATGATTAAAGAGAAATCATGGAGTTGATCTCAAAATTGATTAACGGAAGATACTCACCGGTTAACGGAGTAGGACAACTGACAAGTTGGACCATAAGAAGAGACTAGCCAAAGAAAGAATAAGAGAATGACAAAGAAAAGTTATCAAATGATAGCCTATCCATTCAAACAGAAGCCATATAACAATTGAACCAGCAAGCAAACCTCCAGACTTCTGCTTGTTCCTTCGAAGTACAACGTCCGCAGCTGCAAAATTAACCGTTGCCCACATTTTTGTTCGAATTTATTTCTAGTCTAGAATGAAATTTTTTCGAATTTCAGATTCGTCTAGGTTTGTAAAAATACGTAGTAACCAGAAGGGAAAAGTCAATTTTAACCTCAACAATAATGGCCTATGGTCGACTTCTAACCATGGATATTAACTTACGTTTGCCACCGCTGAAAGCCTTATGAATCAGTTTCTGGCAGCCGAAAAGATGAAACTTCTCCTGACTTGTATGTTCATCATTGGTGGTGGAAGAAGAGGGAAAAGAATAGTAATGGCCATGGCCATTATTAAGCCCGAATTCATGAACCTCTTCCATTGAAGAATATTCAGAACAGTTCCAATTTCATCACCTGTTACTGGATCCAACATCTTAGTTCTTCCTGCACTGAAATGAAATCCAAGAAATATAAATGGAAATTTCCTAAAAAACTTCAAAGATGCATGAAACTTTATATCTTTCAGTATTCACACACATTTGCATGCAGCATCTTAAAGATCAAAGAAAAATTCACACACAGAGTAACATGCACGAAAATTTCAGAAAATTGATGGGTTTTGCCCCTTGAGATTTGGGGTAGTACTTTGGGTTTAGTTATTAATTATTATTGAAGATCTCTAATTTGGAAGAATTTTATTATTATTATTATTATTATTATTATTATTATTATTATTATTTTTGTTCTGTTGAATAAGATATTATGTCACTGGATAACTGAATAATTCAAGGAACCTAACGGATACTAGCAAATTTTGACCCCCCAAAATCGCACGTCAACCTATTTTTCAGAATATCATTTTTACTCAACGAATTGTGACAGAGGATAGCTTTCTTGCAACTTGTGATGACTGTTGTATCACCTCGCCACAATCTTCGAACCTTTCTTGTGTTTTCACTTGCCAACATCGAAAAATATAGTAATAATCATCACGAAAAACAAATTGAAATATTTGAAAATTTTGTACGAGAACTATGTATTTAACAGTAATAGTTTTACATGACTCCTCGTCTCAGCCATCATCAATATAGTCTTTTGATTATGGTTCAATTGCTATCATCTTATGAATCAAGCTTTTCTTCTTAGCTTTGATGATAATGCTCACATGACAACTAACGAAGATGTCAATGAAATGTAGAAGACTAACTTGCTTATTATAAAGATTAATGAACAATGATGCAAATTTTCAATCTCTTCGATGAGGAACAGAACGAACTACTTTTGTATTGCACAACATCTTGAACACGGTAATTCCTATAGAACTAAGTACTTTTACAACTTCTTCAAATATAAGTTAACACCATTGCCAGGCTCTATCACCAAACTCAAAGCAGGAGAGTGAATATAAGTTGGTGAAAGACTGAAGCTGAAGTTGGACAAAATTAGAGCAATAAGCACTTTGAGTTCAACCAATGCCAAATTCTGTCCCAAACAAACCCTAGGGCCAACCCCAAATGGCATGTACAAATGTGGAAGTTTGCATGCACCTGTGATCCCATTTACAAACCTATCCGGGTTGAAATCGTACGAGTCGGGGCCCCATATTTCTGGATTCGTATGTAGTGTCAAGACAAAGGTCCAGACATTTACTCCTTTGGGAACATTAATGTTGCCAAATTTCATGTCCTTGAAAGCTTCTCTTGAGACAACTGCCACTGGAGGGTAAAGGCGTAATGATTCATTGATCACCATTGTTAGCTGTAAATTTACATAAAAAGATTGGCAGTCAGTGTATGATATATGTAGGTATACACGAAGTTATCTCGTCTTCTTTTTTTTCTTTTTTCTTTTTTTAAAAAAAAAATCAAACTGTTACATGTCCTGCATGTGATATCTTTTCTAACAGTATATGTGTCAATAATGTCTATATTTTTGTCACATAACTAAAAGAGCGGAAAAAGGAAAGGAAGAAGAGGAAAAGAAAAAGAAAAAGACCTTTCCCCACCGGCTCCTACACACAAAAACCCTTCGGATTTTAGAATCAGGAGCCTTAGAGGTGGAGGAAATTGCGTGTTAGGGGATAGATGAAATTGATAATTAACGTATAAGAATATGAGCTACTCTTTTGACAAAATTAACGTGTTATCATGAAACTTCAAGTTTTAGGCTCTTTTGGCATGGCTTGAAAAGTCAAATTCTACTTCTCATTCGTCATAGAAAATTAAGAAGCAATCCAGGAAAAAAAAATTATAAGTCGACGATGCATACTAACCAGTTTCATCTTTCGGATCATATCAGAATCCGGGATTTGGCCCTTGCAAATTTCGACAACCTCTGCTCGAGCTCGTTCCTGCCACACCGGATTCGAGGCCAAAAGCATGAGACACCATGTAGCTGAAACAGCAGTAGTCTCATATCCAGCCAAGTAAATGTTTTTACAGTTATCAACAATGAATCGATCAAGAACATCTGGGCTTAATTCACTGTTTTTTGCCCCTTCAAGAAGCATTTGCAATAAGTCCTTTTCGAACCCGGCTTCCTTTCTTTCTTTTACTACCTTCAGAATTAAGGTACGGATGTCCTTTTCTAGTGCCCATGTCTCTCTGTTGCTCTTTGTAGGAAGATATCTGTCACATGGTACATAGGACTTTGTTACTTCCATGTTTTCCACATCAAAAAGTTATGTTTGTACTATTCGAATCCTAGTTGGTTGGTTAGGTCGGGTATTACGGAAACACTAACTAATTTCCCATTTATATACAAAGCCCCATGACAGTTTGATGTAGATTTTTAGCAAATAAAGTTGTAAGAGTTATTGCTCTGGGTCGTATGGAATGAGGGTTTCTAATTCTCAACTAAAGAACTTTCCACGATGGTTTATATGAGTTATTTATGAACCGTTACTTTTTATAACCCTAAAAATTTTATTTGATATTTAATTTTAAAAAAAATCATTTACTATATCGTTTATTCAATTAGACTCATCTTCACGCTCCGGATTATATTATAACTTTTGAATAAAAAGTCAAACAATATTATTTAGTACCATCTATTACATTTTATACTAAATTTTTTGTACGATTTAATTTGATGCACCAAACGCAAAATTCTTTTGCATACGTCTTTTCGTGGACCATGTTAGGCTAAGTTTAAGTCAATTGAGTAAATATTTTTTTACTTATTTAATCATTAACAAACTTATTATAAGCAGATTTTTATTCTTAGCCATCAAACATGCACACAACCCAATTAAAATGGACACTACCTTTGACCATTTGAAAAACATTTCAAAGTGTTCCACCGAAACCATTTTGCTTTCTTGTCTATTTTAGGTCTAAATCAATCGTGATGTTAGATGGTAAGAAAAATTTCTCTTGGGTCACGGGGGTGCCTATATTTGTCAAGTTGAAATTTTAATTACAAGTACCCACAGTTTTCGACTTTTGATAAACAAACTCCACTATATCGGATAGAAATTTGGTGTGAATCCTTTGCCGAAGTATTGATGCTAAAGTTTGAAAAGAAGTAATGTTATTTATTATATTATTTAATTTCATTTAATATTAGTATCAATTATGCATTTGAAAACTAAGCCAACATTGTTAATCAATATAATTAGGTAGGGTGGTAAATGAAACGGATCTTCCCAAATTTGATTCGATCTGTTAAGAATAATTATTCGATCTAATACGATAATTCAACAAATATTTGATTGTTAAATCCATATTCGATTTGCTATTGATATTGGATGGCGTAGATAGTCGTCTGCGATAACGAACAAGATAAGACATTACACGCTGACGTAAGACTGTCAACCCCCCAAGGGCACTCAACCTCAATGCGAGACCATCGACCCCTCGTGAAAGCTCCACCCATACACAAGATCGTCAACTGGCATGGAATTACTTACATGACCATCCCAATACTTAGTCATAAAATATCTGATGAATTGACAAGGTTCCATGGTGGTTACCACAGACACAACCTCCAGACGGGAAGTTAAAGACCCCCCACTCAAAACGTGGGGTGGGGGAAAAGCCAACGTGGGACACTTAGCACCACGACAGCCCGACATACACCTTGCTTTCGGTGTCTATAAATACTTCCAAAGGCGACACAGGTATGGGAGATAATATTTTTCTTAGCCATCTGAATTCCGTCCTTATTTTCCAAATATCATATACGGATTATCACGCCGGAGGTAAAACGGGGGAGAAAGCTCCGTCCTCATTTTTCAAGTTACACACACTCAACGGAGTAACAGAAACGCCAAACTTCACCAGGTAGACAATGAGGTATTATTCCGCCACCATTTCAGCTATATTGTCGGATATCCAATCCAATAATTCGATTCGAAATTGAAAAAATAGAAAGATAAAATTTTATATTAGTCAACTTCTAAGTCCTAGAATTAGAAGGCTCATATAGCTTTTTACCCAATTCTGTCCACCTATTTATAGATCATAAAAATTTATGATATTTTAGTGAATATCCGATGTGGAAAGTGAGAAGTTTGGAATAATAAAATCAACTTCAACTATCGACTCACTTGGTGTTTAATTTATAAAATTAATTAATTAATATTATTTTTATTAATAAAAAATTTAAATCTCTTCGATTATTTCAATTAACAATATTATACTATTATTTAACATTATTTATTATTTGAAAATTATGTATAAAGTATAATACAAGTTTCAAAATGGAAAAAATTGTGTAATAAATTATGCGATAATATATGAAATATATTATATTATTATAATAAATCAGGTCGAGTTGTTATCGGATCGGATTAACATATATTCATATTCGTTTTATTTAGTTAACAAATTATTGGATTCGAATTTTGATCGAATTATCAAACTAAGACCCTAAATTCATTTTCCATTAATTTTATCGAATTTGGATCAAAATTTAATCCATTGACAGT
This sequence comes from Olea europaea var. sylvestris, assembly GCF_002742605.1. Lineage (NCBI taxonomy): Eukaryota > Viridiplantae > Streptophyta > Magnoliopsida > Lamiales > Oleaceae > Olea > Olea europaea. The sequence goes on along the minus strand of NW_019238692.1, from coordinate 169,086 downwards.
CGTAAAATTAGGTCTCTTGGACAAATGTTTTTTTCATTCCCTGAAACATGATAAATAGAATGGTAATTAAATTAAATTTCTCGGTCAAAGTCTTTTGCCTGATTTTACCTCCATTTGTTTCTTTGAGGTTACTGACCGACCTTTCTACGAATCATTTCATACACATGCATGATGACCTTAGTTAGATTTCATGATTTTCGTACTATTTTATGTTGAAGATATAAATCAAATAAATTTTTTATCTTTAGAAGGCGTGGCTCAAAGTAAAGATCTTAGAGCATGTATCAATATTAATTTTACCTCCATTTGTTTCTTTGATGTTATTTATTGACCTTTCAATCGTTGGATTTTGCTCCTCTGCCAGACCTGGTCATGATCCAGTAGAGGAGTCTCTCTCACAGCAATAGGTCCCCATTATTAAAAAAATGTCAAAAAACACACATCCCCACCCCCAATTGTGAGTGGAGCTGCTCTACCAGATCATTACTAGATCTGGTAGAACAACACGGTCCTTCAATCGTTTCACACGCACACGCATGGATGACCTTCGTCAGATGTCATGATAGTCTTACTATTTAATGTTGAAGATATAGATCAAAAAATAAAATCTTCTTTTTGAATTTTTATAAGTCATGGTTCAAAATAAAGGTCCTGGAGCATCTACCGATATTAATTTTACCTCCATTTGTTTCTTTGATGTTATTTATTGACCTTTCTTTAAATCATTTCACCCGCACATTCATGGATGACGTTCGTTCAATTTCATGATAGTTGTACTATTTTATGTTGAAAATATAAATCAAAAAATAAAATCTTTTTTTTTTTTTGAATTTTTAGAAGTCATGGTTCAAAGTAAAGCTCTTAAAGCATGTATCGATATTGACTTTACCTCAGTTTTTTTATTTGATGTTATCGATATTTATTTTACCTCAATTTGTTTCTTTAATGTTATTTATTGACCTTCCTTTAAGTCATTTTACACACACACGTCTGGATGACCTTAGCCAAACCTCATGGTAATTTTACTATTTTGTGTTGAAGATATAAATCAAATAAATAAATTCTTCTTTTTGAATTTTTAGAAGTCGTGGTTCAAAATAAAAGCAATAATGCATATATCAAAATTGATTTTACCACTATTTATTTCTTTCAAGTTATTTGTTGACCTTCTTTAAATCATTTCACACACACATGTAGACATGCATGGATGATTTTCTTTAAATTTCACGATATTCATACTATTTTGCATTGAAGATATAGATAAACTAAATAATTTTTTTAAGTTATTTGAATTTTCCTAAGTCGTGGTTCAACGTAAAGGTCTTAGAGCATATAAAGATTTAAGGATCATCTATTTATTAAATTAAATTCTATGTGTCCAGTGTTTAATGGAAAACATCATAGGCATATATGTACACTTGAAGAAAAAAATTCTCTAATAATTTTTAAGCAATATTGTTCAATGCAACAAAAGTTACAAATAGATTAGAAATAAATCATTATAAACGTGTGTGGTATTTTAGTATTTGTCGATGTCTTGTCCATATTTTTAAAATATCATATCTTCCTTCTTCGACTGTTTTGAGCGCTAAACCTATCGGTGCCAGTGCTAGTGTGAATATTCGACTCCCGGGTCAGGGTACATCACCAATGTTTAGATTCATGTGAATGCATGGAAATTTGAATGAAAAATTACCAAAAATAAAAATAAAAAGAATTCTCAATACTAGAAATATGGGACATGAATTGGATACTAACATTGACATCGAAAAATATTATATTTTGTTATGTTCTAGAATTGGTATTTTTTGGTCAAAAGAATTGTCTCATGATTTGCTTGTTGAAAAAATGAACATTAAAAAATTTATCAAGTTAATAGAAATCCTTAAATTATTACCCATTTGGTCTTATAATATTTTTTTCTAAAATTCTGTACATATATTTTAAGACAAAAGAATAATAAAATTTGAGGGTATTGATGGACCAGTACAAACTATACAAACCCTCCCACCATTATATATAAATAGAGTATCTGTAAAGTTGGAAATTGTAAAATAAATAAACTAGAAAGAAATAATAAATTTTCGATCTATGAATGACAAATAGAATGACCCAATTAAAAAAATTTTGAAAAAAAAAAAAAAAAAAAATTGAACAACGACAATAATCAGGTAATTTTTTATATATTATAAGCCTTTGCTGTCATATCAACGAGATTTACTTTAACAAACATTTTATTTCTTGATATGTTTTGTTACTTTAAAATGATAAAAATCGAATATCTATAACCAATATTTTTTTTTATAAATTTTACAGATTTTAGGCCTTTCACCTCAAGTTTCTTGACTAAAACACCACATATGTTCGTACAAACTAGTCAATATTGGCCTAAACACTCCGCATTTCTATTTTTAAGTTTTCAATTGGAAAATTTGGCCTCGTTGGAAGAATCATATGACTTTGAAAAAATCAAATATTGGTGGCCCAAACTTAGGATCGTCCGAATCATGACAAATTTTGCTTTTCTACTTTCAGAGACATTTGAATCCTTTGTGAAACATGATTGGTATTCAAAATATTCTTTCCATGCCATTTGGTTAGGTCTTTTTTCACTGCGATTCTTCTCAATTGCAAGCTAATATGAAAATTATCAATTTGACGTGATGAAAGAATAAACTAAAATTATCTAGAGTTCCGTCTAAGTTTAGAAACTCTTTTCGACATTATAACTCATGAAAATTCTACTTACGTTTATATTTTCTATGTAGATTTATACGTGAGTTGTTTTTGTTTTAAACAATAGTATTGAGTTTAGATAGAATCCAATAGAGGACATTCATAAACTTGGGTTTGTATTAATGAAACACGATTTCCAACTTGCTGATAGTTAGACAGAAATGCATTGAAGATGCTCTAAAAACATGTCGTGATATCGCGAGTTATTTATACCCCGTTTGGTCTCCATTATTTGGTATTATAATTTTTGAAATATATATATATCTTTTTTTTGGAAGAATGTGTGGTTGAAAAAGAAAGAAGAGTTTTTGATTTATGTGTAATATAAGATTATGAAAGATTGAGTGATTAAAAATAAAAGAGAGAAAAATTATAATTTAAAATAACGGGGGCTGGCTTAACTACATTCTTGCTCTTGGGACATCTTCAGGCCAACTTCAAAATGACATAAAACGCCCTCGGGGCATAGTCCAGTGGTGCAAAGAACGTGAGTGAGGTTATCTCACACCTTGCTAGCAGCCGCAGTTTGGCGGTTCGATTCCTGAGACATGAAATTGGACTCCTTGTAGGCGTAGTGTACAGACAGTTCTTGTTCCCTAACCTATTGGGACACATCCCGCGATTTACCTTCCTCACAAAACTCTAGGGACGAGGCTATGAGGGCCCTCAAGTTTGAGGTTCAACTTTTTTTTTTTTTTTTAAATAAATCAAAATGACATAAAACGTCTATTTGATGTGAAAATGATGCTCCAGTCAGACTTCAAATTTTCGCACCAAAATAGAGTAATGACAATGTTGCACAACTATTCATTTGGTGTAATACATACATTTTCAATTACTTTTTATCCTTCATTTTGTACTATAATAAATTTTTAATCATATCATACCATTTTATTACTCAATAATTAAATTAAATTAAACTAAATTATTATTTTTATTAACATTTATAATCAATATAATCATTAAAAATCAAAAGAAATTAGCGCTATAAAAATATATTGTGATGTTAAATATTTTCTTTATCTTGATATTAAGTGAAATATTTTTTAATTTTATCATATATGTGACCTTTTAGTTAATTAAATATAATTTTTACTTTAGTAATTTTACTCGTAATAGAATATATAATTAAATAATTTTTGAAATAAATTAGTTAGTGAGAACTAAAAAAAAAGGAAACAAAGTAAATATTTTTCTGTGCGTACCGTTTTGTGTAATGGGTTGCCGATGGCTAAATAAGATGGTTGCACTTGCTAGTTTCGTGAAATGAGTTGGAATGGTGAATATATGCTCAAGAGAGTCGCTACCAAAGACATTTTCATGTTTCTTTCTACTTCAATTTTTTGTAGCACGTACGGTTCTTATAAATAGAATTTTCCCGCTATTTGCTGCTCATGAACCCAAAAAAAAAAGACATTTTTTGAACATGACATGAGGAGGTACTAAGTTGGTGGATTAGTGTACATATTTTTTTTTTCTCAAAAGAAGTTTCATTTTTATTATTTGTGAACGAGTTGAATACCATATCTATAATGTTATGAAATTATAGTATGGAAAGACGCTCTAGCGTTTCCTAGAAAAGGTGACCCATATTGTAGGTCACTCCATGTGCCATTGTGAAATATGTTCTTCTATTTTTCTATGTTTCATTCTATTTGTAAATATTGGTCCACATGTTAGTGTTACAAGAAATATGGTTTCATTTTATTTGCAGATATATGTTGTGGAAATCACACGACAAGTTTAAGGAAAGTGTTCATCGATATAATAGTCAAAATGTTATCAAAATTATTATTTCCTTCTATTAGAATATAATTTTTATGATGACCATAAGATTTCTTGGCTCTTGCCAACGAAATTTTTTTACTGCACGATATATATTATTTTCGAACTATAATAATTGAAGACAATCATAATAACTAACTGTCATGAATATCTCTATTAATGTTGAGAAAATTGTTGTGTCAACTTTCACCATATAATCCCTCACTTCAAGTCGTGCGTCTAGTATCGAATTTCTTTAACATTTGGAAGTCAAATTTTAACTCTATTTATCTTTTAACTTTTGATCCTTGTCAATTTTCGAATTGAAGTTTGAATCAATATTTAAATATTTTTGAACAGAGGAAATAACATGGATTAAAAGGAGGGCACTCAAATACTGAAAGAGATATAATCTTCTTTTCTTGAGTGGGCACAAGTTCGTTGAAAATTTGAAACTCGTCGATCACTTTCTGCGTGAAGTCAAATCAACACTTTGAGTAAAACAAAAAAGGAAAAAGTAATTAACTCCATTAAGTTGAAAGACGTTGTAACTTAAATTAAAGAAAAAAGAAAAGTAATCAAATAAGTATAAAGTCCAAAAGACAAAATAAAATATGTATTTATCTCTGCCTAAGTATATTCTCTAATTTTTAAAAGGGAAATTTACATAAATGTCACTGAAATTGAAAATGCATAAAAAAAATTTCATTTGCAACAATTTCTTCGAAAAATATCACTTTTTTTAATGTAAAATGTCCACTTTACCCTTTATGACACCTTTTTAGGAGCAATAAAGTTTGATTTGAATGCAATTAATGTTGTGATAAACATGGGGAATTTACAAAAATGTCACTAAAATTGAAAATGCATAAAAAAAATTCATTTGCACCAATTTCTTCCAAAAATGTCACTTTTTTTTTATGCAAAATGTCCACTTTACCCTTTATGACACCTTTTTAGGAGCAATAAAGTTTGATTTGAATGCAATTAATGTTGTGATAAACATGGGGAATTTACAAAAATGTCACTAAAATTGAAAATGCATAAAAAAAATTCATTTGCACCAATTTCTTCCAAAAATGTCACTTTTTTTTTATGCAAAATGTCCACTTTACCCTTTATGACACCTTTTTATGTGCAATAAATGCTTGATTTGAATGAAATTAATGGTGTAATGTAATGATTTGTTTTATGTACTTTAAACATTTAAGATATGATTATTATATTGTATAATATAAATTTTTGTTAAAAATAATGGGGGAAAAATTAAAAAAAAAAAAAAAAAAACACACACACACACACACAAGCATGTATGAACACAAACCCTACCTTCTTCTTCATCTTCATTCCATCATCAACAAGGAAAAGCTATTGATCAATCTCAAAGGTGAGCTACTAGAAATTGTTTATATTTTTATCTCATAGTTTACTACTTTAGATGTTTAATACAACACGGTTATATTTAATTGAACTTTTTGAATCTCTTATTCATTAATGTGCTTTATTTTTGATATATTTTTCAAAGGGAAAAATACCAACATCCTCTAGAAAAATGTGAAATATTCCATATTTAATGAAGCATCGAGTCATTCCTTGTTTATTTGTGGGAAGAGATTGTGATATTGTAGTTAAGAATTGATTATCACCATTAATGTTTTCAATAATTTCTTCCAAAGAATTAAATACATGGTTTTCAAGCTTTCTTGAAATTTATGGCAGTTCCACTGTCGAGTAGTGTCGTCGAAATCGTCGGGTTAGACATTTGAACCGTCGAACTCGACATTTACTCACTATCGGGATAAACAATTTAACTGTTGACTTTGACACTTGAAAACTATTGAAACCATTTATTTTCCTTTTTGTTATTATATGGATCTAAATATTCGAAAACTTCAATTTGATAGTATTAAATGTCGACATATGGAATGTGCATAATTTTCACATTTGCAATCTTAACATTTCAAGTATGAGTTATCAGCTGAGATTCATCGTGTCGCATAAGGGAAAATTTGTTCAACCCCCAATGTAACACAAGTTTTTAAACAACCGCTCAATATCGTTGTTGACGTTGTATGTCGAATGTTCTCCCTACTGCGTTGTACGTTATCAAATTATATTATAGCTTTGTTGCCATTATCGTTTGTGGCCATTATTGCTCCTTATGTTGTCATTATCAAACTTTACTACTGTTGAAAATAATTCAACTACACCATTCAAAAACTGCTATCACAATTCACTAAAAAAATCTAATTTTAATCCCCAGAAAACACATTATTTGTAAGTTGTAAATAGTGAACTCAATTGACACATAAATGATAAACACCACAATATTAAATCGTATTATTATAGAGAAAAGGAGGAGGACAATTATAAAATTGGATTGAATTATTTACTATAATATTAGAGGTGAAGTGCTCTTTGTACTTAAAAAAAAAACAATTTAACGTTTTCGTTTTCGTTATCTTTATTCTTTTTTATCATATTTATAACCTATTGGTTTCATTGGAGCGTACATATCTTGTATAAAGGTATTTTCAACTTACGGTGTTCCTCAACACATTCTCAACTTACATCACCATCTTCAACTTGCATCGTCATTATCATTCTCACATCATTCGTAGACAGGCAAATATATGTTCAACTTCATAAGTAAAATACGGATCCATAGACAACATATTGCATGACAGCCCGACAGTTCATCTGCCATTCTCGACGGATTTTTTTTGTCATCCTCAACACTTGGTCATGACAAATTGTATGAATAATTTTTACAGTTCATTGCAATTGAGTAAAATACACTAAAAATTTCAATGTAACAAATATTCGAATACACGGCATTATATACATACATTATCACGTGATTCTCTAACAGAAACTAGATACCATAAATATAGTCTACACATAAGCATAATAGTTGCAAAATTAACAAATTCAGCTATATTACCATTGAATTTCACCTAGGAGCACATAACATTTAAGCAACGGCTACAACAAACTAAAATATTTGTGCGCATCACAATAGAAACTGTAAAACATTTTAAAGTAAAAAGCTACACAAAAGTACTATCACGATATGTTTCATTTTTGAAATAAATATATCCAAAAGTATTATCACGCTATTAACTACTTAAAACAACTATTATGTTATCATTGAGAATATGTGACTATTTTCCTAATTAGCTCCTACAATTATTTGATATGTTGGTTGACTTTTTATCCGCTCTCCCTCATGAATGAAGTCCTAGTCAATGCAACAAGCACTCGAACACGTGTCGATCGTTGCATATTTGCGTGAACATCATCGTCACCTTAAATGGGTATAGTTGATGCCAATGGTACATCAGTGTATACTCCCATGCAAAAGTGGTTTGAGTTGTGTTAGGTTCCAAAATTTGAAGATAACATCGAAATGATATGTTTATTTTGAACTAAACCTATGTAACGTAAAACATAAGAATTTGACATTGTATAACTACCCCACTACGGAACTTACCGTCTGCCACGAGCATAAGGAACTTCGTGACTGTCCGATCATGTACTTTTCGGTTCGACACCTTCATACGAAATAATCAAATTTCAAATGCCACGGTTAGGAAATCAAAACATTCTAATATTTGTTTTTTAAAACTGAAAGTAATAACACATATCAATTGTCTCTTTTACCTATCTAGTCAATGGACTTTTCGGTAGTTTGGGCTACCAACTTTCAGGTCAGTATCTTCATACGATTTGAAATCATGAAAATAAAAACTTTAAACAGTGGGACAAATACATTTTTAAATTAAAGTGATAATACATACCAATCCCCTCATTTACCTAAATAGCCGATGAACCCTCCGGTAGTCCAGGCAAGCACCTTTTGGGTCGGTAACTTCTCTATCTAGAATGACAGTTTATCTTTACAGATGGATTCATAACTATCATGTCTATAATTCATGAAGTAATAATGGTGCTCAAATGACATGTTATACATTTCAACCCCTAAAATCACACGTAGAAGAGAAGCTTAACAAAATTTAGCTCTTGTAATCAAATGCCGAGAATTTCAGAGCCTAATTGTCGAGAACGACAGTTCATCTGTCGACAGATGATTTCGTTACTGTCAAAATGGACATTACATTTTACATTTATATTGGTTTTTCAAGACATGAAGGGCCAAGTTATGAACATGATATGTGTTATACTTATAGCTTCCAATAGCACCACTTTTCATATATGCAACCATAAGTTTTATATATAAATGCAAAGACATTTTCAAGAATGAGAATAGAATAATCCAACACTTCAAACAACATTCAAATAACCCGGAATATCATATAAAGACACATCTAACCGAGCTTATTCGTGCATGTTGACCAAAATATACCCAATTCAATCTTAGCTCATTTCACAAACTAAAAAAATTAAACTCAAACTCAATTTGCCCAATAATAACCAATTACCATTATTTACATGAAAGAAAAATGAAAAACATAATTGTAAGAAATAAATTCATAGATAACTTATATAAACCAGAATGTTAACATTTTCATAGCACTAGAAAAATAGACAACAAAAAAAAAGACATATTATACCAATTTAGGACCAACATTGCGAAGAATAAAAAAAATAAATACATCTAAATTTGAAAAATCACAAGAGAAGAAAGCAACAAAATGCAAAAAGAAAGAAAAAATAAAACCTCAAAAGATTAGTGGTGATCTTCATCGATGATGGACTAATTAACGGTTATTTGGCTTCAAATGTAGACAAAAATGGAGGACTTTAGCGTCGCAGACGACCTCGAGCAAGAGAAAATTGAGCCGTTTAGATTTAGGGAATGAGAGAGAGAATGATAGGATTTTTACCTTTTAGAGAATGAGAGAGAATGAAATGATTCTTATATATATATATCAAATAGTGAAGTGAGAACATTTGATGTGATGTTTTAAAACTTTTTGTACTATTTTTTCATCTAGTCAAATCAATTTTTAATGAAGGACATGTATGATATTTAAATTATCTAGATGGACATAAATGTCCAAAATTTTTCATAATCGACAATCTTGCAAAGACTTAATAAATATGATATTTTTGTAAATGCAAAGCCAAAAATTGACTATTTTAATAATTTTCACTTTTTAAAAAGTAAGAAGTCTTTAAATGACGCTACACAACCATATGTTACAATTAGTGCCATTTGCGTCCATTCACTTTTTCATCTTTTGCATTTTATTTCTCCACGGGTACTTCTACGAATTAAATATTGAACTTATATCTCCATCACGCTTTATTTACTAAATTTTAAAATATTTCACGATGATTACTAAACTTAACACACTGTACTCCTCACTCACCATATTTCATTAAACGCTGCGCTTTAAAAATGTTTTCGAGTGGTCACAGAAATTTAACATGTTGCACTCCATCACTCATTCACCATGTTTCATTACTCCCGGAACTTATAAATTTGTCATGCTTTATTCATTAAACTTTAAAATGCTTTTGAGTGGTTTACAAATTTTATTCACTGAATTCAACTATTAAAAATTAAAAATTTTGAAATATAAAATACCATACGGGAGATGGTGCCCTTTTTTCCTCTTAAAATACATTGTGACAACTCTAAAAATTATATTTTGTTAGTTTTGATTAATAATATTAACTCTAAATTGAAAATTTTACTGCCTGTTTGAAATATTTTTTTTTTATTTTCTTGACTTGTTCTATGATCTCAATCGAAATAGTTATTTCTATTTTAATTTTTGGACATAAAGAAAGAATATAATCTAAATTAAAACTTATATAAATTTGAAGCTAACATTCTTCATTCTCCTTGAACACGACGATTAGAAAAAGTATATTTACTTAACTAATATCAATATTTTCATCTTAAATTAAGAATCTCATTATCCAGTCAATGTTTTATTTTATTTTATTTTCTTGATCTAGGTTGAATCTCATAAAAAAATTAAATTTACTTGAAATAAGTTTAGTAACCACTCGAAAACATTTTAGAATTCGGTGAATAAAATATGACGAAAGTATCTGTTCGATAATTAATGAGATATTGTGAGTAATTGAGTGCAACGTGTTAAAATTCAATGACTTACGAAATATGGTTAACAGTTGAGTACAACGTGTTAAAATTCAGTGACTACACTAAAGCATTTTCATTTTAAAGTTTATTGGTTAAACTGAGTTAAATGTTTCAATGATCATCCAAGTTATACCATGGCCACGATTTATGCATTAAACTTCAAAGTTTCACAATGTTCATTGAACTTTGTCCATCACCTCCCAAAATTCGTTACCTTATTTGCTGATGTGGCTAACAGAAATCCTATGTGGCAAGTTACGATCATTAAAAAAAATTACAACTCAGCAAACCCGTGTTTCATTACTCATCCAACTTATACTTGATCATGATTTACTCATCAAATTTCAAAATGTATTCCAACAGTCACCTATCTTTAAGAGGTTGCGTTCCATCCATCATCCGTCAAATTTCGTTTCCTTTATTACTAACTTATCGAACAAAAATCCCACATGATAAGTTGCGACCGTTAAAAAATTTACAACTCATCCAAACCATCAACTCACCAAAATCACCACATGTGAAACGCGATATCTATGGCCCCATAAACTTCTTTAAGCCCCAATAACTCATTTCCAGTTTCAATCCTAAAAAACCCTAGCCTCCAATTTACTCATCTCACCCATGTACAGCTATTCTCCAATTGTACCATTTGGACAAGTGCCTGCAACAAAATAATAATAATAATAATAATAATAATAATAATAATAATAATAATAATAATAATAATAATAATAATAATAATAATAATAATAATAATAATAATAATAATAATAATAATAATAATAATAATAATAATAATAATAATAATAATAATAATAATAATAATAATAATAATAATAATAATAATAATAATAATAATAATAATAATAATAATAATAATAATAATAAATGGAAGATCGTAATTAGAGAGACGTCGAGAGGATGGTGCAATTAGGGATATGGATTTGTAAATAGTAATTTCTTTTCTCGTATCCTTCTCAATAATCAGCTATGTCTTATTACATAATTTAGCTGTATGTGGGTGAGATGAGTGAATTGGAGGACTAGGATTTTTAGGACTAAAATTGGGGACGCTTTATTGGGGATTAAAGAAGTTTATGAGGGCGTGAAAATTGTTTTTCACATATGTTGAGTTGATGGTTTTGCTGAATCGTAAATTTTTAACGATTATAACTTGCCACTTGAATTTTTTGTGTGATACATTAGCAATAAATAGAGCGATATCTAACAGATGATAGATGGAGTGCAAGCATTTTAAAATTTGATGATTAAATTGTGATCAAGTATAAGTTGGATGAGTAATGAAACAATGATGAGTTGAGTTGTAATTTTTTTGACGATGGTAACTTGTCACATTAGATTTTTGCTAGTTACGTCAACAAAATATGGTAACGGATCTTTGAGGGTGATTGATAAAGTGCAAATAGAAAAAGTTCAATGATCACTATGAAACACTTTGAAGTTTAGTGAGTAAACCTCGACCATGGAACAAGTTGGGTGATTATTGAAACAATTAACTCGACTAAACACCAATGGAAGCAGTGGCGGAAGGGGCTATGGGTGTTGCCGACTACTGTCATAGATCATTAATGGGTTTCACTGTGTTCTTGTATTGTTGCTGCTACTTGTTGTTCTGATGCTTAGCCACGTTCTCTCTTTTCTCAAAACTGTGATAGCTTCACTGACATATCTAATTCATTAATTTGTTTGCTTACGTAGGTGAGACAAAATCGAATAGTATTAAAGAAGAGAAGCAAGTTAAAATTTTGTCTATTATAGTATCCTATACTGTTAAATGTTACGTAGCAACGTACCTAAGATGCCCAGGGCAAAACATATAGATAGTGTTGAATAAGTGTAGCCCACTTGTGAGAAAAATGACTTATCAAGTTTCTCGATATGTGTGGTTGCCTTGGATATTGATTAGAATGCTTATGAAGATAGCAAACAAAAGAAAAAAGGTCACCTAAATTATGCCATGAGTGAATTTTGCAGTCATTGATGAAGAACCATTTGAAGAAACATCTTATGATAGTATGCAAAAGATTTGTACCTGCAATAGGCAGGTCAAAAATCTCGATCATTCCTACCTTTTCATTTCTAGTCTCAAAAATTGGCCTGTCAACTCCATCACCCTTGCCATCATCAGCAAGGCTTACGGATTTGAGCATTTTGAGGCTTGGAAAGAGGAAGATATAGTTCCTCACTTGTGTAATTAGTTGATGTTCCTTTCATGTTCGAACACACGAATAAAGAAAAATTAGGGTTGGACATGGTCCGATTCGGTTTCGAACTCGAATTTTCAGGTAGTTAGTAAATGGAACCATCGGATCCAAATTTAATTATGGAATTGTTTGGGTTTTATTTCATTCGATTCTTGGGTTCCATACAATAATTATATTTTTTAATATTTAGAACAACGCTACACTAATTTAACTAATGACATGTTCAATTTTAGCTCTTACAAAATAATGTAGTTAATCCGGTGATATTTTTTGTGTCTCTTTTTATTGAGTTCTTCATAAATTTTACTGCTAAAAAAATAGGAAGAGAAAGATAATTAGCTCATAATAATAAAGAGAGGTACAGACGAGCTTCCAATTCGATTTGTCCAGAACTACAGAAACGACAATACAGTAGAATAAGAGATTTGTGCAAAACTTAGGCCAATTTGATTAAGTTGAGTTTGGACTAAAAATCAAAAATAAGAAAATTATAGAGAAAATTACCTAATAATGTGTGTTTAAAGATTGCAAATAAAAAATCAGGTATGCCAAACCTTAATTAATTCACTCACTCCTTCATTCACCCCATCCTCTCTCGCTCTCTCTTCTCACTCCCGGGGCACTCACCCCACTCTCTCTCCTCACTCCTTCAAGTGGCGTCGAAACCACCACCTCTATTAGCAGCGACGACAAACCACCTCTTCATTCGTTCACCCCATTCACTCACCCCATTTTCCCTCGTGAACTGGTTAATGCCGGCGACGAACCACCTCCATTCGCAACACCAGATTGTCGCTTCCCTCAGATCTAGCACATTTTCCCCATTTTCCTATTCAACAGAGGCTGGCGGTAAATACCGTCAAAAGTTCGCAGCACAGATTGTTGCTTCCCCGTCTTCTAACAGTGAATGGCGAACGACCTTCACTTCCAACAACCGCTTTTTCGATGTTCGTGGCTGAGAGTTGACAAAATTTGTGATTGTATGTAGTTTATGGGTTGTGATTTGAGGCGGTGGTGGTGGTGCTGACCAACGATTTGGAGATTTTTTTTTTTTGGGGAATTTGAGGCGGTGGCAATTTTTGCATTGGATGTGGTGGTGGCTATGATTTTTGTTGGTGGTGGCGGCGGTGATGGATCTAACGGTTGGCTGTGATTTTTGTTGCTGGTCGCGACGGTGGTGAATCTAATGGCTGGGGTGATTTTTGTTGAATCTGGTTGCTGTGATGGTTTCCGATGGTGGTCCTGATTTTTGTTGGTGTTGGTGTTGGTGTTGGCGTCAGTGACGTGGTGAGGGTGGCGATGCAATAGTGTTGGTGGTAGTGGTCTGTGATCATACGTGAACAACCATTTAATTATCTTTGACCATGTGACCTACAAATTTGGTAATTTGTGACCACCATGATAGCAATGGCGGTGCGACAGTGTTGGTAGTGGTGGTTTGTGACCACTATTTGACGTATGTGACCAACCATTTAATTATTTATGACCATGTGACCTAAAATTTTGATAACTACAACCAATTAATGTGATCTCGAAATAATTTTTGACTTATAAATTTTTAGATCTGTGATCAAAGAAATAAGTTGTGACCTATAAAATTTTTGATTTGTGACCTCGAAATAATATGTGACTAATTAATTTGACGATTTGTGATCTATAAAATTTTTAATTTGTGACCTCAAAATAATATTTGACTAATTAATTTGACGATATATGACCAATAAATAAAATGTGACATATAATGATGTCTCTGTGACATCATTATTTTTAATTAATTAAATATATACATGATTTTTGAATTTTTAAACAGTCTACCTTATTCTTGAATTGGTATAAAGAATACCCCTGAATTATGAACTTTTCCCAAAATTATATTTTGGATTCGGGCTAACTTAATTAGTTAGCAAATTTATTTATAAAAAATAAAATAATTTAGCTTATTTAAGATAAAAAAAAAGTTTAGGAAAATTCGGTTCTTATTCAGTTCTTGGTCTAGAATCGAAAATCACTACTAAAAATAAGCTTTTCACCTACGGATAATTACGAACGAATTGTATCCGTTGGTAAGTAAAAACAGATTATCCATAGGTAAAAGTATTAGATTTTTAACTACGAAAATCACAAACAAAATTTTCGTTGATGAAAGTGGTAGCTAATTTACCAACAAACATTCTGTGCCTAATGTTATTGTTTAATATAGGTATTATTTACCAACAGTATTTCCGTAGGTAACGTAATTCAATCCGTTTTCTAAAAATTGTATCAACCTTTCACCTACGGATTTTGCATGAGTAAATAGTAGTTCATACTTCCAATGGAATAGTCATTGCTAATATTAATCAATTTCAAAAGAATTCTTATCCCACATCGAAAGTTCACAATAAAGTCTTTGGAGTTAAGTCTGAGCAAAAAATCGAAAATTTGATTAAATCAATCAAACCGAACCGACTCGAGTCCGTTTGGGTCAGTTTGACACAGGTAATTGGTTTGGTTTGGCTTTCATTGAAATAAAACCATAGTGGTTTGGTTCGGTCATGGTTTGAAGTCTCAAACCGACGGTCAACCGAACCAATTCAACCCACTTACATGTTTACCTTTTTTTTAAGAAAAATAAAAATCAAAAGATAAGTTATAATCTCATAACTACATCAGAATTCCCTTCAATTTATGATGTTGCCAATAAGTGATAGTATTGAAAATTTTCTTTCATAAGCTCGTTATGTTATACTTAGTCTTTTTTCCCTTCTCACGCAGTCATGGTACATAATGTATAAAAAGACAAAAAAATTCTTAAGTTTTTTGTTGATTAACCTAATTTTATTTGTTAGTAAATAATTCTTGTAATGTAAAGTTATTTAGTTATTTTAATTCTTGTAATCCAATAGGGCCAGAACTTGGACATTTTTTTTTTCAAAAAAATCAATTTGAACTAAAAGTCCAAACCGACTAACCGAACCGAAATCGATTCGGTTCGATTCGACTTAAAAGTTAGAGTGGGTTGGTTTGGGTTGAAATTGACCCAAACCGACTAATTTGGTTTTAGTTTCGGGTTGGAGTTGAAATCAACCCAAACTAAACCGCGCCCAAGCATATTTGGAGTTCCCATTTGTAAATTTATGATTCAATAAGTGGTTAAACAATTTTTTGGATCTTTCGATTCAGTTAGCTAAAAATTAAAAAATTATAATTATCAAATAAATAATAATAACAATAATAAAAAATAAATAAATATATATTTTATCACGCCTCACACCTTTGTGACTTTTACAACATTGATTTTTACCAATTGTAATGATAGACATTTACTAATGAAAAATCTGTTAGTAATGGTTAAGAATTTTGCCAACGGAAATTTCGTTGGTAAAATGTTTACTCTTTATCAACGAAAAATTTGTTGGTAAAAGATTTACTCTTTACCTACGACATGATCTATTGGTAACTATCAGCGACCCCCCAAATCAACAATGGATTTCTGGTTGCTAGTATTCTGTTGATAAAGAGTAATAACAGCGGATATCGTGGTTTTAGGAACGAAAAATTCGTACCTGAAGCCATATTTTTTTGTAGTGAATCGAACCAAACCCGTTCATTTTCGATTTAGATATCCATTCTGGTATTTAACTTAAGAAAAACCATTTTATTCGGTTTGGTTCAGAATTTTTGTTCAGCAGGGAAATGATGAGAGCATGTTTTTTCCTAGGGCAAGGTCTGATTTCCCATCTTAATCTTTACGACATATTCACTGGACAATATTAAGGATGAAAAATAAATTAAACTTTTGTTAATTATATTGCCCAGTCCTATCCAGTATTCTAAATATGTAGTCGGGGTAGTTTATTTACCTTAGCTAGATAGAAGATAATTGTCAAGGCTGAATATCCTCAAATCATTTTGGCAATTGAATCTCTTTTCAACGCTTTCTTTCTTCTCAAGTAGTGAGGTTGTTAGGCGTGTGATCTAAGGTAGTGTTTGATTCCACCATTTTTTCCATGGAAAATGAAATTTGGATTCCACTTTCCAACTTTTAGGTGTTTGATTGTCCAAAATTTTCCCTAGAATTGAAATTCCCACTTTCTTGCCATGTTAGCATTTTCCATCAATTCAAAGAATCGGTTATTGTAGCACTTTTTTTCTATCTTTTTTATTTGTTTTATTTTTTTGAAAATAAATTTTAAAAATTATTGTAAAAAAATATTTCCCTTTAACGGACAATTTTTATGTAAAATAAAACCAAATGAACACTAAAAGATAGATGATTTTCTTGAAAAAAAATTTTGCAATGGAAATAAATTTCATCCCCAATACCAATAAATTCTATCCCTTTAATTGAAAATTTTCATGTAAAATAAAGTCAAACAAACACCAAAAAATACTTTTCTTTCAACATTTTTTGTGCAAAATTATACCAATCAAATGCAATAATTTACAATTCACAGGAAAACAATTTTTAGGCAATTCAATTCCCTAAAATTCGTTTTCTTTTCACCCAAATTCCATCTTTAAAATCAAACGGACTCTAAAAGATGCTTGTAATGATATTATATTTTCAGTCATAAAGTGGTAGTGCTTATATCAAATATCTATCTACATTTTGAGAAATTGTTAATTTACCATTTTGTGTTGGTCTTATGATGACTTCTTGAACTTCCACGTAGTAACTTGTGGTAACATTGAATTTGCAATATCATAATTTTTTAGAACTGTTTGTCACACTCGTATCATTTTATCTTATTTGTCAATAAATTAAAATTAAGACCAAAATAAAGTCGAGGTGATTCATGGGTTGGTATGTCCACACCGAATGGATTGTGTCAGGTTTAACTTTTGAGCATGACGATTCATTACACTCAGTCATTTCCATTTTTAAAACACGTGCTTTGCACTGGATTTTGTAATAATTTTGTTCTGAACTTTTAAAAATAATAATAGTTCAATAGTTATTTCTTTAATTTATATATCCAACCCTCAATTAGCACATCAGGTCACTTGGGTTAAATGATTACATAAAATATCCTAAGCCACTACCATTTGCTAGAAAATTCAAAGAAAACAATGCTATACTAAACATGATTAGTCATAAATTTCTAAAAAGAGGGTCGAGACAACAAATTATATAGGACGCATTTAAATTTTAGTCCGAACACAGTCATTTAAACTTTTATGATGAAAACTTAAGCATAAAGAAGCTAAAACAGGCATTTCCAAATTAAGGTGAAATTTCAATGTTAAGTTGAAATGATAATATCTCAATTTATTCCAAGAAATATGCTGATCAGATTACTCATCCAAGTAAACTGTTCAGGCATATCATGGACCAATAGAGATCCAATTCCAGCCTAATATATAAGAGAGAAAACTATTAAACATCAAACTCCATTAGATACTTGATTAGAAATTTTCCCTAGTACGTCACATGTTTACATGAAACCAATGCACCTTTCTGTATAACCTATTCACACTCCCTCTATCGTAATATAGAAGAGCAAAAGGAGAAGGGAATTGCAAAGTGTTGAAAATCTTTGAGAATGTCGTGCGGTAATTTACAAAAGTAAATAGCGAATAAATATTCGAACAGAATTTCGACTTACAAAATTAGCGTAATAAGTCAGAATGAATAATGTAAGCATTATCATTGATCTTCTGAAGCACTTCACAAGGTCCAATCTTCCGCTCCTTTAACTTATTGTACTCCCCAGCTGGAAAATAATCACGAGTTAATACTGCCCAAACAAAATCACCAACATCAAACAACACTTGGCGCCGATGACTATCTGCCTGAGCCTCGTACTTAGTATTACTATCCTGTATGGACGGTTTTACTTGCTCATGGATATCTCGAAGATTTTCAGCCATCTCATCAGCTTTGTTATTGAAACAACCCACACGTGGAATTGGAGCCAAATCAAGTACCCCGGATGGGTTCCGACCATAGACAATTTCAAAGGGACTCAATCCGGTGGTTCTATTCCTCGATTGTTTATAAGCAAACTCTACTTGAGGTAATGTCAAATCCCACTGCTTCGGTTTAGTCCCTGCCAAGCTTCTAAAAAGATTTCCCAAACTCTGATTCACCACCTCGGTCTGACCATCTGTTTGGGGATGGTATGCGCTGCTAAAATTCAACTTCGTTCCAAGTTTCTCCCATAAACTCCTCCAGAAATGACTCATAAATTTAGTGTCACGGTCAGAAGTAATTGACTGTGGAACACCATGTAAACGCACAATCTCTATGAAATAAAGATGAGTAATCCGAGTAGCATCCATTGTCTTCTGGCAAGCCACAAAATGAGCCATCTTTAAAAATCTGTCAACCACAACAAGAATGGAATCCATCGCCCGCTGTGTACGAGGTATGCCCAAGACAAAATCCATGCTGACATCAAACCAAGGAGCTTCAGGTACGGGTAATGGCGTGTACAATTCAGCATTAGTAAGAGCTCCTTTAGACAGCTGTCATACATAACACTGCTCCACATAATGCGCCACATCACTGCTCAACTTGGGCCAGTAATAATCAGAAGAGACCAATGCCAATGTCTTGTCTCGCCCAAAATGTCCTTTGTTATGAAGTTCACTAATAATCTGCTGCCTTAGTGAACAATCCAAAATGCATAACTGCAATCCACGAAACAGGTAACCATTATGTAAAACAAAATCATGTTGGTGATTTTCAGTTACCTCCCGAATTATCTTCCCAAATGAAGGATCTGCAACATACATATCAGGAAATGCCTCAAATCCGACAGTCTTGGTGCTCATGGTGGTGAGGAGTAATGTGCGATGGCTAAATGCATCTGCTACTTGATTCAAACTGCTTGCTTAATGCCTTAGTGTGAAAGTAAACTCTTGCAAGTACGCCACCCACTTTGCATGTCGCCTACTCAGCTTGTGTTGACCATTGATGTACTTCAAGGCCTCATGATCAGTAACAAGGATGAACTCCCTCTGTACCAGGTAATGATGCCAATGCTTCAGAGTCTGACCTAGGGCATAGAACTCCAGGTCATAAGTGGAATAATTTTTCTTCGATCCCGATAGCTTCTCACTGAAAAAGGCTACTGGACGCCCTTCCTGACTCAGAACACCACCAATACCAACTCCAAATGCATCACAGTTTACCTCGAACACGTTCTCAAAGTCCGGAAGTGCCAAGACTGGGGCCTCCGTCATCTTCTACTTAACCAACTGAAAGCTAGCCTCTGCCTCCTTGGTCCACTGAAAATCATGCCCTTTAAGGCACTCCGTGATAGGAGTAATCAAGGTACTGAAGTTTCTGATGAACCGACGATAGAAGGATGCCAATCCATGGAAACTCTTGACATCGTGCAAAGTTTTTAGCTTGGGCCAATTCAAGACTGTCTTAATTTTAGATTGATCTGCATGAACACCATCAGTAGACACAACAAAACCCAAAAAAGTTACAGAAGTTGTGAAGAAAGAACACTTATTCTGATTGATGAATAAGCGCTCCGTCCTCATTACATTAAAGACAGCACGAAGATGCGGACTATAAATAAGTATGTCATCAAAATAGATTACCACAAACTTCCACATGAAAGGTTGTAAAACCTGATGCATAAACCTCATAAAAGTACTGGGTACATTGGATAGTCCAAAAGGCATGACCATCCACTCGTACAATCCATGTTGTGTCTTGAACGTGGTCTTCCACTCATCTCCAGGCCTGATTCTGATATGGTTGTATCCGCTTTTAAGGTCAATTTTTGAGAAGACCATAGAATCGGACAATTGATCCAACATATCGTCTAGGCGGGGAATTGGAAACTTGTACTTCACTGTAATCCTGTTAATTGCCCTGCTGTCAACACACATACGCCATGACCCATCTTTCTTCGGCACTAGTAGAGCAGGAACTGCATAAGGACTCATACTCTCACGAATGTAGCCCCTTTCCAATAATTCTACCACTTGTCGCTACAACTCTTCAACTTCCTTGGGACTGAGGCGATATGCTGGTCGGTTTGGTAGACTCGACCTCGGAATAAGGTCGATCTGATGTTGAATGTCCCTCATAGGTGGTAATCCTGGAGGAAGATCCTCCGGCATCAAATCAGAAAACTCCATCAGTAGTTGCTGCATTCTGCTGGTAATTCTGAAGCCGCACTATTTTCATGAGGCATTAAAGCATAAACTATTTTTTCACGCCCAACCTCAACCAAGAACCTGGACATAGAAATTAGATTGGTGTTATTAACTACCGGAGCAGGGATGTTTTCTTCCCTGCGAGGCGCCCAAAACAATTTTCTTCCCTTTGATGCTAAGAAAATAAGTATTCTTCCGCCCATCATGGATAACGCTGCGATCATACTGCCAAGGTCGTTCCAACAAAACATGACACGCGTCCATTGATACCACATCACACTAGGCATTATCCAAATATTTTTTTCAATCGAAAAAGACACTAAGCACCTTTTTTCTACCGTTACCTCACTGCCTTTATTCAGCCAAGACAATTTGTATGGTTTGGGATGACGATCCATTTTCAGTTACAGTTTCTCGATAGTCTCCTTAGACACTACATTCTCACAACTGCCACTATCAATTATTAGCTTGCAGACTCTATCAGCAACTGTGCAGGTTGTGTGGAAAACGTTGGTCCTCAACCAATCGTCCCCTGAATCGCCTTTAGGAGTCAGCAGGCTCTTTCGAATGACCAGGGTCTCCTGGCCATCTCCATATAGCACGTCCTCATCTTCACCATCATCATACATAGGCTCCCTAACTTCCTCTAACTCCTCTTTCCTATCCTCCTCAATCAGAAGATTTTTATTCTTCTGACCAGTAGGCTTCCTGCAATCAGTCGCCCTATGGCCCTGCTCACCACACCTGAAACACTTAATACTTGAGCTGAAATTGTCCCGCTGTGGCTGATAAGCGGGACGAGATTCTTGAGGGCAAACTGGTTGATTACTTTCACCTCTGACCACTGGCCTCCTACTCTGCTGTTTCTCTACTGCAAGTGCCCGCGGATATGCCTCAGAAACCGTCCACAATGAATGAAGGCTGAGAACATCTTGCAGGGGCTGCCTTAATCTCCCTAAATATCGTGCTACCATCTGCTCCTCCGTCTCAGATAAATCGTTCCGAGCCACCAGCTGTTAGAATTCCTCAGTATAATCATTGATTGATCTTGCGCCTTGTCTCAGTGAATGGAGCCTCTAAAACAAAGTTTGAGTTTGAGTATAGCCAAAAGGGAGGAAGTGCCCTTTCATCTTCTTCTTCATCTTCTTCCAATCAGTAATTTTGGATTTTCCCTGTCGCTCCCGTGAATGCTTCAACTGTTCCCACCATGCAGATGCTCTACTTTTGAGTTTGATGGCGACCAGTTTCACTTTGATACGATCTGGAACCTTCTTATATTCAAAAATCCGCTCCACTTCATTCAGCCAATCAATAAATCCTTCAGCCTGCAACGTACCAGAAAACTCGGGCAGATCCACTCTGAAACCGAGATCCAAATGACAATCCTCCCGTCCACGATGTTCCCAAACTCGAGCACGATGGTGATATGGGTTTTCGAAACTGATATCGGAATCGTGACCCTCGACATCGTGATTACCGAACTCCTGGTCCGCCAAACGTTGGGTTAACTCCGCAACTTATCTCTGCAAATCTTCAATTGTCACATCCTGAATATTACGATCACGGTGTGGGACTTCCTCAATTGGAACCTACCCTCGACGACCATGACCACGTCCACCAACCATTATAATTGATGAAATTTATCTCTCAAGAAGATGCTAACACTCTAATACCAACTAACGTCGGGTAGGATAGTGATTATCCTATTGGCTTGTTGTAGCAGATGATTCGCAATAAAGAAACGAAAGAAAACGTCCAAAAATCAGAGAAAATACTCTGAAATCAACTCAATATTATTAATAATGCAGAATAACTAAAATTAACCCACAAGCAGGGTTAAATAGCTGTAAAATACGAAATTAAAGGAAAATTACCAAAAATGGCAAAATTCCGAAATTACACCAAAATAAAATATTAAGTAAAAGAAGTAAGTTGCCAAAAATTTGGCTCAATTCTAGTTTTCTAACATATGGAAAAAGGAAAACGAAATATTACCAATTTTGGAAAGGAAAACAGCAGATTTTGGGCTTGAAATTGATGTCCATTGAGCATAGCTGGGTGGCCACGACTTGCGTGCCGAAGAAAGCTTTCCGGATTGGGGTCATAATAGCGATTCTGATAACCGTAGCCAAAGTTATGACCAAATTACAAAAGACGTGTTAAATTCCCCTAATCAAGGAAATAATTGTAATTCACTTTCCATCTTTGCGCCGATCCGTCATCTCATAGTATCTCAACACCATCATCGTGCTATCTGACAAATTAGCATCACTCGACTCGAATCCTCCTGCATCAGTCGCCCCGGGTTGGAAAGAACTCGCCCTCGAGTTCACAGTAGCTTCATCGGACTCCACAAAACAAGGGCTTAGGTGTTTCACATTGAAGACGTCAAAGGTCTTCAAATGGCTAGGGAGGCGCAACATGTAAGCATTATCATTGATCTTCTGCAGCACTTCACAAGGTCCAATCTTCCGCTCCTTTAACTTATTGTATTCCCAAGCTGGAAAACAATCACGAGTTAATACTGCCCAAACAAAATCACCAACATCAAACAACACCTAGCGTCAATGACTATCTGCCTGAGCCTTGTACTTAGTATTACTATCCTGTATGGACAACTTTACTTACTCATGGATACCCCGAAGATGTTCAGCCATCTCATCAACTTTGTTATTGAAGCGACCACACGTGGAATTGGAGCCAAATCAAGTACCCTGGATGGGTTCCGACCATAGACAATTTCAAAGGGACTCAATCTGGTGGTTCTATTCCTCAATCGGTTATAAGTAAACTCTGCTTGAGATAATGCCAAATCCCACTGCTTCGGTTTAGTCCCTGCCAAGCTTCTAAAAAGATTTCCCAAACTCCGAATCACCACCTCGATCTGACCATCTGTTTGGGGATGGTATGCGCTGCTAAAATTCAACTTCGTTGCAAGTTTCTCCCATAAACTCCTCCAGAAATGACTAATAAACTTAGTGTCACGGTCAGAAGTAATTGATTGTGGAACACCATGTAAATGTACAATCTCTCTGAAATAAAGATGAGCAATCTGAGTAGCATCCATTGTCTTTCGGCAAGCCACAAAATGAGCCATCTTTAAAAATCTATCAACCACAACAAGAATGGAATCCATCGCCCGCTGTGTATGAGGTAAGCCCAAGATAAAATCCATGCTGACATCAAACCAAGGAGCTTCAGGTACGGGTAATGGCGTGTACAATCCAGCATTAGTAAGAGCTCCTTTAGACCGCTGACATACATAATACCGCTCCACATAATGCGTCACATCACTGCTCAACTTGGGCTAGTAATAATCAGAAGAGACTAATGCCAATGTCTTGTCTCGTCCAAAATGTCCTTTGTTATGAAGTTCACCAATAATCTGCTACCTTAGTGAACAATCCAGAATGCATAACTGCAATCCACGAAACAGGTAACCATTATGTAAAACAAAATCATGTTGGTGATTTTCAGTTACCTCCCGAATTATCTTCCCAAATGAAAAATCTGCAGCATACATATCAGGAAATGCCTCAAATCCGACAGTCTTGGTGCTCATGGTGGTGAGGAGTCATGTGCGACGGCTCAATACATCTGCTACTCGATTCAAACTCCCTGCTTAATGCCTTAGTGTGAAAGTAAACTCCTGCAAGTACACCACCCACTTTGCATGTCGCCTACTCAACTTGTGCTGACCATTGATGTACTTCAAGGCCTCATGATCAGTAACAAGGATGAACTCCCTCTGTACCAAGTAATGACGCCAATGCTTCAGAGTCTGAACTAGGGCATAGAACTCCAGGTCATAAGTGGAATAATTTTTCTTCGATCCCGATAGCTTCTCACTAAAAAAGGCTACTGGATGCCCCTCCTGACTCAGAACACCACCAATACCAACTCCAGATGCATCACAGTTTACCTCGAACACCTTCTTAAAGTTCGAAAGTGCCAAGACTGGGGCCTCCATCATCTTCTACTTAACCAACTGAAAGCTAGCCTCTGCCTCATTAGTCCACTGAAAATCACGCCCTTTAAGGCACTCTGTGATAGGAGCAATCAAGGTATTGAAGTTTCTGATGAACCGAAAAATGGAAAAATCTCAAAATTACACCAGAATAAAATATTAAGTAAAAGAACTAATTTGCCAAACATTTAGCTCAATTCGAGTTTTCTAACATATGGAAAAAGCGAAATGAAATATTACCATAAATAGCAAAAAATAACTAAAAATTGAATTTTGGAAAGAAAAATAGTGAATTTTGGGCTCAAAATTGATGTCCACCAAGCATAGCTGGGTGGCCACGACGTGCGCGCTGAAGAGAGCTTTCCGGATTAGGGTCATAATAACAATTCTGATAACCGTAGCCAAAGTTATGGCCAAATTACCAAAGACGTGTCAAATTCCTCTAATCAAGGAAATAATTGCGATTCACTTTCCATCTTTGCGTTGATCCGCCATCTCATGGTATCTCAGAGCCATCATTGTGCTATCTGACAAATTAGCATCACTCGACTCGGATTCCCCTGCATCAGATTTTAATTCCTAATATTACATCTGTAATACCCATATCTTTCATGTCAAAATATTTTGTCAGCATTTTCTTGGTAGTTATTACGATATCATGATTACTACTCATTATTAGCATGTCATCAACATAGAGACATACAATTACATATGTACTAGGTGTGGTTTTAATATAAACACATTTATCACATTCGTTAATCTTAAAGCCATTTAACAACATAGTTTTTTCAAATTTTTCATGCCACTGTTTTGGTGCTTACTTTAGTCCGTATAGTGACTTAACGAGTCTACAGACATTTTTCTCCTGCCCAGGAGTAGTGAACCCCTCAAGTTATTTCATGTAAATTTCTTGGTCTAGCTCTCCATTTAAGCAGGCTGTTTTGACGTCCATCTAATGGATCTCCATATTATGCAATGCTGTAATTACAATTAATACTTTAATAGACGTTATTCTTGTTATCGGAGAGTATGTGTCGAAAAAATCAAGACCTTCCTTTTGTTTGAATCCTTTAGCTATCAATCTGGCCTTATATTTATCAATTGATCCATCAGTCTTTAATTTTCTCCTGAAAATCCATTTACAACCTAATGGTTTGTTACCTGGTGGGAGATCTACCAGCTCCCATGTATGATTCTACATAATAGAATCAATTTCACTATTAATAGCCTCTTTCCAGAATGGAGCTTCTGGACTTGACATAACTTCATTGAATGTCCTAGGTTCATTTTCTAACAAATAAGTTAGAAAATCTTGACTAAAGGATGTAGCTGTTTTGGACCTTTTACTATGTTTTGGTTCTTCATGACTTTGATGATTATCAATTGTAGTATCATAAGTTCGTTTTTGTGAATTAATCTCTTTCCTATCCTTACAAGGAAAAATGTCCTCAAAAAATACACCATTCCTTGCTTCAATAATAGTATTTTCATATATGTTTGGAATGTCGGACTTATGTACGAGGAACCGATACACACTACTATTATTGGCATATCTAATGAATACGCAATCGATGGTTTTTGGTCCTATTTTAACTTGTTTAGGTTTTGGTACTTCCACCTTAACTAAACACCCCCATACTTTCAAGTATTTGTACAAAGGTTTATGACCTTTCCATAACTCATAAGGAGTTTTGTTCTTACCTTTGTGTGGTAATTTATTTAGAATGTGGTTGGCTGAGAGGATTGCTTCTCTCCACAAGTTCTTAGGTAAACCAGAATTGATTAACATCATCTCTTTAAGAGTACGATTTTTGCCTTCAACAATACCATTTGACTGTGGTGAATACAGTGCTGTAGTTTGATGAATAATCCTAGAAACTGAACAAAATTCTTCAAACGGTGCCCCATATTCTCCACCTCTGTCACTACAAACAACTTTTATTCATTTGCTAAGTTGATTTTCAACCTCATTCTTGTATTGTTTAAATACTTCTAAGGCCTGATCTTTGCTTCTTAGCAAATATACATAACAGTACCTAGTGCAGTCATCTATAAAAGTAATAAAATACTTTTTCCTCCTCTAGTTTGTATGAACTTTAAGTCACAGATATCACTGTGAATGAGTTCTAGAGGATTTGAGTTCCTTTCCACTGAATGAAACGATTTTTTAGCTAATTTAGCCTATACACAAGTTTCGCATCGATGATATTGATGAAATGAAATTGAAGGCAATAGATTTAAACTTACTAATCTACGTAAAGTTTTAATATTAACATGTCCTAATCTATCATGCCATAAGTTAGAGGACTCAATCAAGTAAGCAGAAGATTTATTTTTATTAATATCAAAATCACGAAGTACAGGCATTACATTCATTTTGAATAGCCCATTGGCTAAGTAACCCTTGCCCACAAACATCCCACTTTTGGTAAGTATAAACTTATCAAACTCAAATACTAGCCTAAACCCATTTTTGCTTAACAAAGCTCCAAATACCAAGTTTTTGCGAATATTAGGAACATGCAACACATCGATGAGAGTTACTTCTTTTCCTGATGTCATCTTCAACACTACTTTACCTAGGCCAACAATTTTGGATGTTGCCGAGTTTCCCATAAATAATTGTCGTCCATTGATAGGAGTGTAAGATGAAAACATTTCCTTATCGGCACAAACATGTCGAGTAGCGCCTGTGTCTATGAACCATTCTCTTGGATTGTCCACCATGTTTGCTTCAAATACAATAGCTGAGAGCATTAGTTTAGACACGTCGTTAGACAATTTGTCTTCCTCAGTCAAGTGTACTTGGTCCTTTTTGCTTTGCTTTTTCTGTCGACAATCCTTTGTGATGTGACTAGGCTTACCGCAGGTATAACAATCTCTTTTAAATTTCTTAGCCTTGTTTTTTTGCTTGCCATTGCCTAAGTGTTTTCTTTTCTTGCTAGTATTTGACTCCACCAAATTGGTTTTAGCCTCCATATGTAGCTTTCCTGTCTTCTTCTCAGAATTTCGATTATGTTCCTCAATTCTTAATCTTACAATCAGATCTTCAAGTCCCATTTCCTTACGTTTATGTTTCAGGTAGTTCTTAAAATCTTTCCACATTGGAGGTAATTTCTCGATAATAGCGACGACCTGAAATGACTCACTAAGCTTCATACCTTCTGCATGTATATCATGCAAGCTGATTTACAGCTCTTGGACTTGATTTATCACTGTTTTAGAATCTATCATCTTGAAATATAGGAATTTGCCCACAACGAATTTCTTTAATCCAGCATCTTCCGTTTTGTACTTCTTTTCCAATGATTTCCACAGTAACTTAGCTGTCTTGACTGAACTGTATATGCTGTATAGTGTGTTGTCAAGACAATTGAGGATGTAGTTCCTACACAAGAAGTCACTATGACTCCATGCATCAAATGCTGCTTATTTTTGAGAATCTGTTTCTTCCCATCAACAGGTGGAGCATCTTCACTCAAGAATTTTGTTAAATTTAGAGTTGTGAGATAAAACAGCATTTTCTGTTGCCATCTTTTAAAATCCACTCCTGTAAATTTTTCTGGTTTATCCCCATGAGCATTGTTTGGGGGTAGGACGAATGTGTTGTTACTTGCCATAGTCTAATAAAATTTCAGAATATAAATTAGCATGTAAATAAAAAAAATCGTCTTAAGATTGTTGAAAATCTTTGAGAATGTCGTACGGTAATTTACAAAAGTAAATAGCGAATAATTATTCAGGCAGAATTTCGACTTACAAAATTAGCGAATAAATCAGAATGAATAATGGTCGAGGCAAGAGTTCGACTCTTTCTCCTTAAGGCGAAAATGTCCCACACTGGTGCTGACAGTCTCCTGGCACTCATCTCCCAAGATACAATGACCTCGACTTGTAATAGTAGCACTCCAAATTGCAAGACTCGACGAACCTACTAATATTTGATCTCTCGAGAATCGGAGGACTAAAATGCACGAAAATAGTATTTGGGACTGAAATATAAATATATGGAAACTGCAGGACAGAAAGACAATATTGTAGGAGAAGGGAAGTAGAATAAATTTTTGGAGTGAATAAAAATCGGGGATCTGGGGTCTATTTATAGAAGTTGAAAGGTTGTGCCCAAAAGACACAACAATCGAAAGGTTGTGTCTCGGAACAAACATAACCCATTTGGACTGGCAGTAAAATTGTCACTAACCTCCAGCTTCTAGAAGAATCCACGTGTCTCGCATAGAAATTTCGAGGAAGAAAAAATAAAATATATATACCAACAGGGCCAAGCCCACGACTCGGACCCGAGCTCGTGCCGACCCGAGCTGGTCGATCGGACGGACGGCAGCAGAGGTGCACATGTGGGCTTTAGTTGAACCTACTAGCATATAGGTCCTCTCCCCTCTAAAGACTAGTGGTACCCCTTGGGATCCAAACACAAGTCCTTAACTTGAGTTATATAAAGTAGTTTTTATTCTTCTAGTTTTCCTATGTGGGATTGACACTTTCCAATTCTTTATCAATTTTTATTCTCAATTTATTTCAATTTCAAGTGGTCATCTTTTAACTTTAATTTCTCATTCACTTTTAATTAGTTTTGAGAAATAAATACATATATCAATTCTACACATGGAGCAGAATGCACTTGGCCAAATAAATCATTTATCCAGCTAACGGGACCCACTTAAATAATTGGTGAAACCAACTAATTATTCCAAATTTTCAACACAGAGAACCGTGGAGGTTTCTTATTGGTCAAATGGCCTTGCATTTTGTCATAGAGAACAGATGGTAGCTTACTTAAGCAATACTGGAACCAATCTATGGGAGTAGGTGAATGCCATTAATATTCACGAGACTGAGACTCTCGACAACTCATATACTAAGACAGCGATTCAAGATGAGGCATATGTAACTCCAATTTGGTTTCCTCATAGGCTTCAAAAATACATTATAACTACTAGAAGAGGAGTTTAGTTGACAGAAATTCATGTCAACATGCCGATTTCACAAGGAAAACAAGGGCATTAGATAAAGATCAAACTAAACAATTTGGACCTGCAAATGCAATTGATGAAGATAAAGAGAAGAGTTTAGGAAATTCAGAGGCAAAGGCAACGTTGGCTCAAATCCCCACTATAGCCCCTGTTTGATGGCCATTATTTGGGAAAAATAATGTTTTGAATAGTGACTTTTAGGTTAATGTGTGGTTAAAGAATAAGAAATTTTTTCGAGTTTACATGTATAATATTTTATGTTGTGTATGTGTGATTGAAAATGAGTATATAGAAAAAAGAGTTTGAAAAAGATAGTTGTCTTTATGAAGGAGATATTGTTCAAGGGAAGCTTGATGAATACGATAAAGTGGCTTTAACAGAACAATGTGGTGATATTTTGCTCAATAAGCTGCCTCCAAAGTTAAAAATAATTGAATTTTTTTGTATTTTTTATGTATAATGTGATATAGGTACAAGTGTTAATTTGATATCCTTCTTGTCTACAGGAAACTTGATTTTGGAAGAGTAAAGTCTCTGCAACTTGTTAATGCATCCATCGAGCGTCCATGATACATGATCGAGGATGTGCTCAATAAGAAAGATAAATTTATATTTCCTGTAGAATTTATTATATTGATTATGAGGAATATCAGATAATGTAAGTGATTTTGGGTCGATCTCAATCGTAAGTGCAACTTTTGACTTATATGATTCAAAAATAATTGCAAAAAAAATGGCTCCCTTCTACTTTGTACTCAGTATAGCTCTACCGTGCTAAGTGGAAGGTTTATTAATCAACAGATAAAAGTCCCTCTAGAAATAACACGTGGATCTTCTCCCGAGAGCTCTTGAAAGTGGTAAACTCATCTTGAAGGTGCAAGATAAGTATATATATCACGTATGGGTAACCTTTTGACCTCGATGGATTTTTTTTGACATTCCTATTTGAGTACCATGTTTGGGAATACTAAAACATAAATCAAATTCATTTCTAACAATAAAAATGTTTCATAAGTGACGTAAAGTAAGACGAGCACAGACAAATAGGATGAATATGAACCACGAAGCCGTCCAAAATCAGAATCTGAAACCGTGACTTTTCGAATCTGATACTGTTTTACACTACGCATTCTCGTTATCGAGTTTCAAAAGAAGTCATCTATTTCGGTCCAGCATTTTCTCAAACATCTGCCCGAATATACAGTGATTGACCTTGAGTTTTCTTCAATGCATTGAAGAGAAGATGCGGGCAACAGTTGCATCCAGATGTTTGAAGATTCTGAATAATTCCATTCCCCCTCGCTGTTTGAATCGTGTTTCACGCGGGTTAATTCGCTAACAATTAAAGAGGATCAGACGATTGTGTAAGGGACGAAACCTCTTGAGACAAAGTCCCAAAAAGGGGTGTTCTTTTTATTGGCGATGAACTTTACAATTGGAAACGGAAAACAACGTGCCTCCAAGGGGCGCAAGCACACGAGTTACAGAAAAGGAAATGTTTAAATCTAAAAGCTAAAGGAATGAAAATTACATATTCTCTGTTCGAGAGTTTTGGATTCGGTCTTTTGCTTCTAAGTTCTTTCTCCCTTTTATACTTCATAGGCGATCCCTTTGTGATTAACTGCTCTAAAAAACTGCTTGATCGCCCTATAACTACCCACTTTCTTTGTAGTGGCCATTTTGTCATGCAACTGTCCTTTTAACTGCTGCCATTATCTTGCATCGTTCAACCGCTTTCGATTGAACCCCTTGAGTCGTCGAACGTGATAAAGTTACTTTAGCAATTGCCTCAATAACTGCATCATAATGCGTTATGTTTGTTGATATCTTGGGCGACTTGAAGATTTGGGCGAGACTTTGGATGACCGTATGCCACTCTATTCGTTCAGACTCTGAGCGACTTGCAAACTTGGACGATGGCGTTACCGCACTATTGGGCCCCTTATTTGGGCATTCACCTTGATTCGTTCAATTGG